>NC_069501.1:381842978-382142978 GCF_027579735.1 Bombina bombina
TTTATTTAGTGGCAGCGATGTGGGAGGCTGGAGGTTTAGGGGTTAATAACTTTATTATATTGGCGGCGATGTCGGGGAGCGGCAGATTAGGGGTTATTAGGTTTTTTTAATAGTCACAATGTGGGTGGGCAGCAGATTAGAGGTTAATAAATTTTAAATAGTGTTTGCGATGCGGGAGGGTGGCGGTTTAGCGGTTAATAGGTAGTTTATGGGTGTTAGTGTACTTTGTAACAGCTAAGTTATGAGTTTTGTAAAACATTTTTGTTGAGCAAAACTCATAACTACTGCTTTCAAATGGCGGTATGGATCCTGTCGGTATAGGCTGCAACGCAATCATTTTAGTCTAAACGCACAACCTGTAATACCGGCGCTTTGAAAATACCACGCAAAAACGTCATTTTTTTGATGGCGGAATGGACGTTGCATTACAGGCTAAAATGCTTGTGGTATAGCTATACCGACATGACTTGTAATATGCGTTACTGGCCATTACTCTGGAATTGCCATTTTTTTTCAGCAGTAAAAGCCATAACACAAAACTCAAGTGTTATTATCAAACAATGGGATAGATTCCAATCCTTATTTAATTACAAAAAAAAAAAGAGCAATTTGCTATTTTTTTAAATAAAAAAAATTATCACAATCTTTCAGAGTCAAACACAGTTGAGGTTGATAACTCCCACAATACTGGATATAAATTTCTGCATAATGACACAGTTAATAGGAGATAATGTCTCTCAATCACTTAAAACCAAAATGGGTTTATAAGGTAAATAGTGTCCATGAGCACAATTTATGAAGTTACAAAAGCATCTTCGGGGCCCAAACTTTTCAGACATGCTCAAGCGGTCCTGAAACTCTAGTTAAGACCACACCTCAAGGCTTGCAGAGTTAAATCATCCCAATGCAATGTGTCTCAGCGTGATACTGGGCACATGAGGTTTCCGAGAGGCAGCCTTGTTTGTAAAGCATTTAATAAATGGGGGCCATGTGTGTACACCAAAAAGTACATAAACAACACAGTGCACTCAATAATAAATAGCAGCATCCCATGTCAAATAAATAACACCCTGCTGTGTTCAATTAAATTGACCATCCTGTGTTAAATAAAGTCCAGTCCCCATGGTAAGTATCAAATTTTAAGAGCTGTTTTCTTGCAAAATGTGAAATTGACAGTCTACTCACAAACGGTCATGCCCTCGATTGTGCAAAAAAGCAAGCCATCCAGCTGACTCACACTCCAGTATCCACAATAGTAGAAGACAGCACAGGAGGGATCAAACTCGAAGCGGTATACTGTAAAAGGCTGAACACTGGGGTCTCTGATAGTGTTATACACTAACTAAACCATCAATAGCTGATGTCAGAGAGAGGACTCAACTTCCGACCCGAAAAAATGTTGCTCAAGATTACAAGTAAAATCAACACATTTTATAAAATTCACAAATCCACAGCGCGTTTCTCAGTATAAAAACTGTTTCCTCTGGTGATAGTACATACATATTAAGAATAAGCTTAAATTCCTTTTGATGTCAGCGTGTTTGCACGTCCATTGCGCATGTCACTAACAGCCCACTTCTGATTGGTTTTGTCCATAGTAGGATCAGTGTCTATAGTCTCACATTCATGAAAAATAGATTGACAGATAACCTAAGAATTAGATGCCAATTCATTGTGTACTATATTATTATTCTTTATTTATAAAGTGCCAACAGATTCAGCAGCGCTGTCCATGGGTACAAAGATAAAAATACGGTAAAATACAATGTAAAAGACACCAGACCAAGTTTAACAAACAAATATAGGGGGAATTTAGGGCCCTGTTCCCGTGGGAACTTACAATCTAGATTTGTAGGAGGGTGAGAAACAGGAGTTGGGGACTGCAATGGTTGGAATGATGTTTGGGAATGATGTTAGTGTGGAGTTACATAAGGGCAGCTATTAAGCAAGTGAAATTAATTTGTTACTGATTTGGAGATAGGCTTCCCTGAACAAAAAAGGTCTTTAGGGAGCGTTTAAAGGAGGAAAGGTTATGGGAAAGTCTGACAGCTCGAGGAAGTGCATTCCAGATGGTTGGTGCCGCACGAGAGACATCCTGTAGTCTAGCATGAGAGGAGGTGATGGTAGAAGATGCAAGAAACAGGTCATTGTTGGATCTTAGGGGCAGGCTGGAGTATATTTGTTGATGAGTGAGGATAGGTGGGGGGGGGCTGCGTTGGTAAGGGCTTTGTAGGTCAGGGTGAGAGTTTTGAATTTAATTCTGCTGTGAATGGGGAGCCAGTGAAGGGTCTCGCAGAGAGGTGCAGCAGATACTGTCATGAATCCACCTAAATCACACTTAATTCCACCTTAATTGTATTTTGCTGACATCTATCAATACCACCTTTATTGCTAATTGGACTTCCTGTTCTGCTATAAATCCCTCAATCTGCAATATACAATTGCTGGTTTATTGAAGTGTTTCTTGCAACACCTCTACAGCTATTTCCTTGTATCCTGAAATTCCTAGTGATTCATCCTAACTACAGCTGTGCCTTTCCTACGAGGAATCTTGGACTCCTTGCACTGCAGCCATCTGGGCAGCCTCCTGCTGACTTCATTCCTCAAGCCAGATCTCGCTGCCTAGGCTCGCCTCACAGATTCAGTCTGACTTCAGCAGCTCTAACTGTGTTACCAAACCGGAACCCCGCCCCAAGCAGTAAGCAACGCTGCTACGCTATACCAGCCCTGAGACCAAACAGACCTGAACAGCTGATACCACGAGCTATAAAGCAGGTTCCGTATAACACATACTTAATTACCTTACTAAATAAAACAATTCACTTACTGTAGAAATGATTAAGTGACTTTGGTTGTACATTTCCTTGGTATTGTTGTAGTAAATTGCTCACGCCTAACAGCCATTTTTCCTGTCTGTCTATTTGACCACATA
Organism: Bombina bombina; assembly: GCF_027579735.1. Lineage (NCBI taxonomy): Eukaryota > Metazoa > Chordata > Amphibia > Anura > Bombinatoridae > Bombina > Bombina bombina. Next base: position 381,845,911 of record NC_069501.1, read on the forward strand.
TTCTTTTGCTCACTAAATATTTGCATATTGTATGACTACAGTATCACAGTGTCAAGTTTTATGCCTTATATAGTGCCATTAATACTGCTGATATAAATTGGTTAATCTCATAAGGCTATATAATTTCAAATGGAATAGTTTCTGTTTCCTTACTAGCAAACATATTTTTTAATTTGTAACACTCAACAGGCTAAATCATTGTTAAGGCTCATTGTGTTAAAGTGGTAAGACTAGCTACTTCTGAAAACCCTTACATAATAAAACAGCCCTAAAAAGAAAATTATGGAGCTTTCTGATGTAACCCCTCAGTTGCTTAGCCTGAACCAGCGTCTAGACAACCTGACCCAGGCGTTTAGAGACTTGCAGGTGGAAAATCAGAGCCTCAAGGCCTGCCTTAGGGAGGTCTTATCCTCGAAAAACGATGGGTCTGATCATCAGGCAGAACTACAGGTGTCATACCCAGAAAAGTTTTCTGGTGACCGCTCCACCTGCAGACAATTCAGAAACGCCTGTCTCCTACTTTTTGAGTTAAGACCTAGAACCTATCCTTCTGACAGGTCTAACGTGCTCACTATCCTCTCTAATCTAAGAGAGGAGCCCCTGTCTTGGGCTGACTGCTTTTATGAGTCCCAGGACCCAATCCTGAATTCATTAGATGCCTTCATCAAGCCTATGTCTAGCCTTTATGATGACCCGTACCGCCAAATAACAGCTGAAAGCAAACTCAGAAGTTTGAAACAATTAAAAGCTCCTGTGGAGGAGTATATAACCCGTTTTAAGATCTGGGCCAGAGATTCCCTCTGGAACGAGGTATCCCTTAAAAATCAATACCGGTTAGGTCTTTCTGAAGAGATCAAAGACGAGTTACCTAGAACTGGGATACCCGATCGGTTGGAAGACTTCTACTCTCTGACCATTACCATAGACAGGAGACTTAGGGAGAGGAAACAATAAAAGACTACCTCCAGTCTCCCTACTTGCAGAATGCTCCAAACTCCGCCCACTTCTAGTTCTCCTACAGATCAACCCAGGGATATCAGTTTCCTAAGGGGTCCTCTTACTCCCCAAGAGAAGACGGCGCAACCTTAACCTCTGCATGTATTGTGCTTCGACTGACCATATAGTCAAGGATTGTCCACTACTCCTGAAACAGAAACTTGGTAAGACACCTAACAACAAACATTATTTGTATGCTAAAACAAAACCATCTTACCTTACCTTACCTTACCATTAATCTTACAGTGGGATCATCACAGGCTCAGCAGTAACGCCATCATTGATACAGGAGCTTGCGGAAACTTTATAGATGTTGATTTGGTAAAACGTAATAAAATACCTTTTCTGATTAAAAGCAATTCATTGCCTTTCAAGGTTATTGATGGTTCTCACTTAGCTTCTGGACCAGTCTCACAACAAACCGTTCCTCTACTTACCATAACTCCCTCTGGTCATAGTGAATCTATGAAACTCTCACCCTCTCTTTCCCATCTCAATACTGTACCACCACTTGTTTGCCTAACAACAACATTCTTGCTGTAAGTTCTTCTTCAATTCCTACACAGTGTCTAAACTTTGCAGATGTATTCAATAAAGCAGAGGCCGAATCACTACCCCCTCATAGACCCTATGATTGCCCCATAGACCTGCTCCCAGGTGCAACAATTCCCTACGGCTATATATACCCGCTATCCAGACCCAAATTACAATTCTTAAAGAATTACATTAATGAAAACCTCAAAAAGGGTTTTATACGCCCCTCAACATAACCGGCTGGTGCTGGTATTTTTTTTGTTAAAAACAAGGATTGGTCCTTACGCCTGATTATAGACTACCGGGAATTAAACAAACATACCAAAAAGAATAGGTACCCATTGCCTCTCATCCCAGAATTGATTGAGAGGTTACGTGGAGCCAAGATCTTTACCAAGCTTGACTTAAGGGGTGCCTATAACCTTGTTAGAATAAGGGCTGGTGACGAGTGGCTGACTGCATTTAGGGCCAGGTATGGTCTTTATGAGTATACAGTCATGCCATTCGGTCTCTGTAATGCACCGGCAACATTCCAAAACTTAATAAATGACATATTCCGAAACATACTTTACACTTTCCTCGTTGTCTATCTAGATGAAATTCTGATCTATTCATCAACTATCTCTGAACACATTTCTCATGTTAGGGTTGTCTTATCTAGATTACGAACACATAGACTCGATGTTAAATTAGAAAAGTGTTTATTTAATGTTAGGGAAGTCTCCTTCCTTGGTTATCATATAAGCGAGGCCAGATTCAAATGGAGGACAACAAGATTTCTGCTATTAGTCTTTGGCCAAAACCTACTACAGTAAAAGAGGTTTAGCGGTTTCTAGGCTTTGCCAATTTTTACAGACGGTTCATTCATAATTTTGCTGCCATAGCAAGACCTCTTACTAACTTAACGAAGTCAAAAAACCTTTTCATCTGGACCCTCCGAACCCAACAAGCTTTCGACCTTCTCAAAACTAGATTTGTAACATACAGCCCACAGATTCATACAGTTAACCACATATTAAATAAACACTGGCACTTACTAACCCTAGACCAAGATCTAAAACCAATTGTGGGAGACAGAGTCCAGATAGGATACAGAAGAACCCAGAATATCAAAAATATGGTATCCCACAGCCACTATCAATTGGCAAAAACCAGAACTGCCATCCGGGCAGGGTCATTTCCTTGCGGCACTTGCTCAATATGCAAACACATACGCAAGACGGACATGATACAGGATCGGTTTGGTCATACCCACAAAATGAAAAATTATATCAGCTGCACCACAGAAAATATAATATACGCATTATTTTGCAGCTGTTCCAAAATCTATGTTGGGATGACCAGCCGGCAACTGAGGGTCAGAGTTCAGGAGCATATAAGAAATATCAAGAATGCTGCTAAAGACCAGGAGGAAGGCAAGACAATATTTTCTGTAGCATTTCATTTCTTAAAACGACATCACTCCAACCCTAAGGAGCTCAAATGCCAAGGACTAGAAAAGATATCTTTGGGCATCAGAGGGGGCAATCTGGAACAGGCCCTACTCAGAGCAGAATGTAGATGGATATATCTACTTGACAGCGTACACCCTAAAGGGTTAAACGAACAGAACAACTATTTCTGTTTTCTATAAGAACAAAAATCTTTGAGTTTCAATTAGGATAACAGATGAGACAACTAAAAAATCAATATACACAAGTTAAAGTAAGGGTGTAAACCAGGAGGTAGAATAATCCAAGAATTTACAGGGGGTAACTAGGAGATAATCGAATTGACACTCAACAGGGATAACTTTATTTAGTTTAACAGGAAACATAACATATAAAGAGTTATGAATAATTGTATTATCGAAGCAAAAGCACAACAAACGACAGAATTGTATTGAAGCCTATTTACAACTGTTCAGAATGATGGAACTCTGTGACCTCCAATAGTAGAAGGCAAATACAATGTAGTCAATCGCTTGGTTGTTTCTATCCTAAAAAAAGCTGCACACACCACTTAAAATAATTTTTTTATATTTCTTTAAAAAAACAAAAAATTAAAAAATAAAACAATTTAGTAAATAGAATACACATTTTAGTTATTTCTTTTTTCACTGTTTTCATTTTTTCTCACATATTTCCCCCCCCCCCCCTCACCCCAATCCCCCCCCCCCTTCCAGTTTGTTTACTTCATGAGTTTTCACACACAGTTTCATTAGTATCACCAGTACCTGTATATCTATGTAAATAAACAGGGCAATAGAGGACCTGGCACTCATTCTGACACCCACGGTATTTTGGCACAATTTTGATACATAACATAATACATATCACCAAAAATTTAGTTATGGTTTTCAATTTGGGACATTATGTAATCACACTTTCTAGGCACGATTTTGTCCCATTAAATAAGATAAAAAGTGGAACACATCCGTCACCCTGCACGATTCACAATATTTAGATAAACTTACTCTAGAAAGAACCAACCAATCGGGGAAGTGAACAGCTTAACCCTTCAAACTACTATACCATAGGCGCTGGTACAGAATCATGATATATTAAACCTACAACCTGGTTCTACCAACAAACACTTATACGTTATAATAATTACATCTGATACAATGTTCATTCTCTCTTTTTTGTCCTGCAGATTAATCTTTCAATATAATTTTCCCTTTCTAGTCATTCGAATCTCTAGTACCAAATACTTTTATAACTATACAAAATAAGTATATTCGATTTCGCAACTGCGTGAAATCTTGGATTTAACCTCTTCCCAAGCAGCCAAAGATATATTAGTACTTCCTAGCCTGACCCATAGAGATATATATGTATGCATCTAAATGTATATATATATATATCCAGTCTTGCAACAATTGCAATGATAATACTAGGCAAGGTCGTCATCAAGTAGGTTGTAACCTGAATATGACGAAAGTACACACCTCCCTAGTAACCTATCGAATACAAGTAGGGAGGAACCAATCGGATCAGCAGAAGAGGGACAAGCCCCTTGAGACCGGCCAATAAAAAGCCCCATGAACGGCGGGCGCCCCACCTTTGACAAAGCCGTTTAGGCAAAACATGTCAGGGCCACAGGAGACTATTTCTCTCCTTTTTTAACTAAACAGCGGTGTGACTTGTAGAACGAATGGATTTTTAGAATTTAATTTAAACTTGTGTGTGTGTGAGAACGCCTGATTGAAATACCGTTACGCTAAAGAAATACCTAAAAGCTACCTTACCCTAGTAGCTTACAACTACTAATGTTTAGCGGTAGTACAAACAATAGAATTACCGGAGAGTGAATTTCATTTAGGCTCATAGCCAGGATCTGTAACCGCTACCTGTTTACCAGCAGGAACCTGACTTTATCTATTTGCATATTGATACGCTCTCAGTGTAAAGCCTATTTAAAGAATAGGGGTGAATAGTTCCCTCTTTTATATATATCGGATACCTGCACTATCAGCCGCAAATAGTGTGTGATTGCTAAAGCAGAAAGTTGGGGAGTGATTTATAAGTATCATATGATAAATATTTAAGAGAAATTTTTCTCCCCAGCCATACTGCTATGCGAATCACAGTGCCAATAACACAGTCGATTTTACTATAGCATTTGCATAAATTACGGCATGACCTTAAAGTGCAAGATATTTGTTTAAACAACACAGCTGAGAGAGTCTATGCATTAAGTAATCTGAGTTTCATTTCCATCGTCCTTAACTAATCCAGTATATACAATTAATCAGAATCAAACAAGGGCAATACTGGTGATATGGGAATAAGGGTTTCCTGAAATAAGCAGTTCCTCCGACATTCATACCGCTACTGAATGATAATAAACCAACTAAGATTGGTAGACTGTCAATGTACTAGTGTCTCCAAAGTCTAACTCCACCCTATGTTACACCAAGCATTCCTTTACACTACTATATCATAATAGGTAACATCCAAATAAAACAACCTCGGGGACCCAGCTTGTGTAATTTTGCAGGGGATTTATCCTTTTATATAAGGAACATTTATAGAGGAGGCTATTAAGATTGTCCCCCATCTACAAGGGAAACCTTGACTAGCCAAGAATATCCTGTTATAACTCAAGCTTAGTCACATCAGCCTTATCCACCTTGCAGTGGCCAATATTACTATAAGTGTCCTATAAATTGAAGAGACTGAGACAAATAGGTAACGTTGACAACGGTATTCCTAGTACCACCTTAATAATAAGTTCAACAATACTAGTGAACTATTGTATACCAGATAAACTAGAAGATATTAGGCGCTGAATCCCACTAGTAAACATTGACTCTAAACAATAGGAGTACCCTCCCTATCCAGGTATTCTTTAGCAAATCCTACATTACTTTATTTGTGGCCAACTCACATCCCCTAGAGACAACTGTACCTTATAATTGAATTTGGATGGTATAATCTCACCGTGGAGATCCCCCGACTCAGACAGAGAGGGATAGCAGGGGTATTCTCATAACCACTCTGACCGAGATCTTAATAAACTCAATCCAGAGGTACTTTTGCACTACTTTCCCCTTTTTATTTAGGGCATTACCCCTGGAGACCATACAGGGGCATTAATATTAAACACATTGGGACTAGGGAGGAAAATACACACATCCCTTTCACTCCCTCGAAATTACCTTCGTTCTGGGTCACACCAGCTGATATTTTTAACTAATTTGTTTTTTATATGAAGTAAATAAAAGTTAAGTTTTAAAACTGCCTTTCACGGGCCTTTTCACCTAAGGTACCTTGCTAGTTCGGAATATGTGCTGTTGAGTGCTATGTAAGTACATTCCTTCCAATTGCGTCTAGCAATTGGTTTATTCTGGTTGTTTTCCTCTAGTGTACAGCACCTAAGTTCCTTAATATACATAGATTGTCTCCACTAATATAGTCAATACATACGAGACACCAATAATATTAGGAACACAGCACCAGTAGTGCCGTCGTCTTTTCTTTTTCCAGTTAAATAGATTTGTAACGTCCCCTGTCCTCCAGATACCTCACACAAGTTCCCAATTCATTCTGGAGGTTGACGCCTCAGAATATGCCATCGGTTCTGTCTTATCACAAAGGACCTCGTTAAAAGATCCCATACATCCGGTTTCATACTTCTCCAGACTCATGACACCCCCTGAACAAAACTATCCTGTCGGGGAGAAGGAACTACTCGCCATTAAATGTTCCTTCGACCAGTGGAGACCTGGAGGGTGCTGAACATCCTGTCATAATTTACACCAACCATAAAAATCTGCAATGCCTCTAAAACAATCGGACTCTCTCTGCTCGCCAGCTTCGCTGGAGTCTCTGCTTTTCTCGGTTCTCCTATATCATAACTTACCATCCTGGCACGAAAAATGGGAAGGCAGATGCCCTCTCTCAGAAAGAAATAAAACCCACTGTCTTCTCACACCCATCTACCATCGTTCCTAAAAGCTCCATATTAGGTTTTATCTCCAAGGACCTTTTTGACCTAAAGACTCATCAAGAAAAGGATATTACAAAATCCTCAAACCCGCTTTCACCTGACAAGAGAGGCTTTCTTTGTTACCAGTCTAAGTTATACATTCCCCCATCTCTACGTGCACAAGTCTTATCAGTAACACATGATTCTCGTCTAGCTGGACACTTGGGAATCCACAAAACTTTTGATCTCTTGCAAAGATCTTTTTGGTGACCGTCCATGAGACTTTTCAGTTAAGGACTATATCAAGTCTTGTTCTACCTGTGATACTTGCAAGCCTTCACACCAATTGCTTGCTCCAAAGCTTACCTGTACCCGATCATCCTTGGGCCACAGTGTCCATGGATTTTATTGTCAAACTCCCTAAATCAGCGGGATGTACCATCATCTTTGTGGTCATTGATCTTTTTTATAAGATGGCCCATTTTATTCTGACGACTTATCTCGCCTCTGCTTAGAAAACGGCCGACTTATTCTTGAGGGAAGTAATTTGTTTGCATGGTCTCCCTACAATTGTGCTCAGGGACAGAGGTTCGCAATTCACATCTAAATTCTGGAAGTTTCTATGTTTATCCCTTGATATGCACCAACAACTATAAACCTCTTACCATCCACAAACCAATGGTCAGTGTGAGAGAACCAACCAAAGGTCGGAGCAATTTTTTAGATGCTTCTGCTCCAACAAACAGGATTCTTGGGCCGACTTCCTTCCTCAGGCAGAATTTGCCTACAATAATACCATCAACACTACAACTGGATTTTCTCCTTTTTTACATCAACTCAGGAATGCATCCAAGGTTTCATTCCTTACCTTCACCCAAGACCCCTTGCCCTCAAGTCAATGACTTAGTTAACTCCATCAATCAAGCCTTTACACTTTATACAGGCTAACATAAAACAAGTACAAGCCACACAAAAAAGGTACTACAATCTTCGCCACAGTCCTCATCCACCATACAAAGTAGGTCAGTTGGTCTGGTTAGCCACTAAAAATCTTTGGATGCATAATCCCTGCAGGAAGTTAAACAAGCTTTTCATTGGTCCTTTCCCCATTACTGCTATCCTGAATCCTGTCACTGTGACTCTGCTTCTTCCACCATCATACCGGATCCATCCAACATTTCATATTTCTCTTATTAAACCATGCAACTCCACCACGGCTCTACCAACTCCTTCAATGGATTCTCCGGTTCCAGATCCCGAGTATGAGGTCCATTCCATACTTGACTCCAGACATTATCATGGGGAACTCCAGTATCTTGTCCATTGGTCTGGTTTTGAATCCTCAGAGGATACCTGGGAACCTGCCACCAATTTGTCAGCTGATAGGTTGGTCTCGGTATTCCACCGACACCCGGACAGGCCTGCTCCTTGAAACCTCTCTGTGGCTTCCTTGTGGGGGGAATATGTCATGAATCCACCTAACTCACAATTCCACCTTAATTGTATTTTGCTGACATCTATCAATACCACCTTTATTGCTAATTGGACTTCATGTTCTTCTATAAATCCCTCAATCTGCAATATACAATTGCTGGTTTATTGAAGTGTTTCTTGCGACACCTCTACAGCTATTTCCTTGTACCCTGAAATTCCTAGTGATTCATCCTAACTACAGCTGTGCCTTTCCTACAAGGAATCTCGGACTCCTTGCACTGCAGCCATCTGGGCAGCCTCCTGCTGACTTCATTCCTCAAGCCAGATCTTTCTGCGTAGGCTCGCCTCGCAGATTCAGTCTGACCTCAGCAGCTCTAACTGTGTTACCAAACCAGAACCCCGCCCCAAGCAGTAAGCAACGGTGCTATGCTACACCAGCCCTGAGACCAAACAGACCTGAATGGCTGATACCACAAGCTATAAAGCAGATTCCGTATAACACATACTTAATTACCTTACTAAAGAAAACAATTCACTTACTGTAGAAATGATTACGTGACTTTAGTTGTTCATTTCCTTGGTATTGTTGCAGTAAATTGCTCACGCCTAACAGCCATTTTTCCTGTCTGTCTATTTGACCACATATTCTTTTGCTCTCTAAACATTTGCATATTGTATGACTACAGTATCACAGTGTCAAGTTTTATGCCTTATCTAGTGCCATTAATACTGCTGATATAAATTGGTTAATCTCATAAGGCTATATAATTTCAAATGGAATAGTTTATGTTTCCTTACTAGCAAACATACTTTTTCATTTGTAACACTCTACAGACTAAATCATTGTTAAGGCTGATTGTGTTAAAGTGGTAAGACTAGCTACTTTTGCAAACCCTTACAGATACAGAGTGTTGGGAGAGGTTGATTAGCCTAGCAGAAGCATTTAGAATGGATTGAAGAGGAAAGAGGTGGGAGAGAGGAAGGCCAGTTAGTAGGTTATTACAGTAGTTAAGTCGGGAAATTACCAGAGAGTGGATTAGCTGTTTAGTAGTTTCAGCACTCAGAAACAGATGAATTTTGGAGATATTACGTAGGTGGTTGCGACAGGATGAAGCAAGCAATTGGATGTGGAGTATGAAAGACAGATTAAAGTCAAGTGTAACTCCTAGGCAGCAGACTTGGGGTGATGGGGAGATAGTGGTGTCACCAACAGTGATTGAAAAGTTAAAAATCAGGGTAGAATTAAAGGGTGGGATTAGAAGGAGCTCAGTCTTGGACATGTTGATTTTTAGGTGGTGAGAGACTATCCAAGAAGAAATGCTAGATAGGCAGATACTGATGTGATAAAGGACAGAATGAAAGAATTCAGGGGTGGATAGGTAGATCTGAGTATCATTAGCATAGAGGTGATAGTAGATGACCCAGAACAGAGCCTTGAGGTACTCCAACAGACAGAGGCAATGGAGAGGAGGAGTCACCAGCAAAGGAGACAGAAAAGGACCTATTAGAGAGGTAAGAGTGGATCCAGGAGAGGGCAGTGTCAGAAAACCCCATGGAGCTGAGAGTCCGTAGGAGAAGGGATGGTCAATGGTGTCAAAGGCAGCAGACAGGTCAAGTAAGAATAAGTTTAGAGTAGTGGCCATTGTTTTTTTCAGAAAGAAGATTGTTAGTAACCTTGGTGAGGGCAGTCTCAGTTGAGTGTTGGGGATAGAAGCCAGATTGCAGGGCGTCAAGCAATGAGTTGGAGGACAAGAATTTGGTTAGGCAATCAAAAACTAGTTTTTCCAGGACTTTTGAAGCTAGCGGAAGCAGTGATATGGGGCGGTAGTTTGCAGGAGAATTGGGATCGAGGGAGGATTTTTTGAGGATTGAATAGGGATAGGTTGAATATGTAAGTAAGAGCTGGAGTAAGGGCAGAAGACAGAGAAGGTATTAGATGTGAAGGGATAGGGTCAAGTGGGCAGGGTCAAGTGGGCAGGTAGTGAGGTGTGAGGAAGACAATAGGGAGAGTGGTGGAGGTGGTGACCGGGGGCAGAGATGGAAGGTTGCAGTCTTGTGCTGGGATATTACTTTGGATGGTAACTGTTTTGTTGAAAAAGTAGTCTGCCAGGTCTTGAGCACTAAAGGCAGATGAAAGGGGTGCTGCAGGTGGATAGAGTAGAGAGTTGAAAATGGAGAAGAGACGTTTAGGGTTTGATGAGTGAGTAGATATAAGAGAAGAGAAGTAGGTTTGCTTGGCTAAGTTAAGAGCAGAGCAGTACTACTAACATAGAAACATAGAAACATAGATATTGACGGCAGATAAGAGCCATAGGCCCAGCAAGTCTGCCCGACCTTACCTAACAGTATAAACTTATCTAGTTCGTAGGATAGCCCTATGCTTGTCCCATGCATTTTTAAAGTCCCCCACAGTGTTTGTTGCTACTACCTCTTGAGGAAGTTTATTCCATAAATCAATCACTCTTTTCTGTAAAGAACTACTATATTGTAATTAGCCATGTGCTGATTCTTACAAGTGAACAACGATCTTGTAAACACGGATCATATACAAACAGCTTATGCAAAAGATCGATTCACTATGTATAAAGGTAAATCGGTCATACCTCTATCTAACAAAATGTATATAGAAAGATCAAACAGATCTATTGTTTATCACATATAGATGTCCACAAATAGCAAAATGTGAAGCTCTTCCAAATCACACAGATATTATTTATAGCCATTATTATTATTTAGAGCATTATTATTATTTAGAGCTCTCCCAAATATCTTTTCACTGTACACCGTTATTCTCCCCATAAAGAACTTATGCTTCCTGCAGGATCACCCACCCCAGGCACTGTGAGTTCCAACCTCCGCATCCATGTGTGTGTTTTGCAATTGGTAGTGTTTCTGATAAGTGTTAAAAAATTCTGAATGTAATATGTATATAGGCATGATGGGTATATTTGGCATGTATGCTCAATGTTGTTTTTTTTTAACCTTTCAATACTTTAAAAATATTTTTGCTACTTTTTTATTCATTGAGGAAACTTTGTTTTCAGTTTTAGCAAGATTTTCTTTTAAAATCAAGGAAAAGTAAACACAATTTATCTTGCATAATGGGATTTTAACAATTCTCACTCTGTGAATTGGGAAAGTGCCAAGGTTTAAAATATTTCCAATCCTCATTGTACTGAATGAAGTTTGTCTTTGCCAAATATCTATTACTTTAAATGTAATACAAGGCGACACAAGGTTCTAGATATTGCAAGTTGTGATTATTCATAACACATTTTAGGACTTCTGTTTTTGGTAAAAACCTTTGCAAATAATCTTGGTTGCCAATAAATAAATTGGAACAGCACATAGTTAAATAATCCTGATAAAAAAGAAACAATTGCAGACAGAAACCCTGTTTAGGACGCTGAACATACAGTAAATTACAATCATGAAAATGCAAATATGAAAAGATTGTAGGAGCCGAATTGATAAACACCATTTATATATGCAATTGTGTTTTTCATTTTCTTATGTTTCCTATAGATCTTGTTCGCTGTTCCAGATATTACTTGCATCTCCATTGAATACATATCCAAATTTCTATCATGCTCATCGACAGACTGAATGGTTTAATGAATGTAGACTGTATATTCATATGCACATCTAAAATGGTGTCAGTTGCCCTTTCAGAGTGTATTGCAAGACAATATAATTATTCCAAATTGTCCTTGAAAACTCACAAACATGTTCAAGTCCAGTTTTGCATTTTATCAAGTGCCTTTGAATTTGATATGTTCATTGTGTTGTGGTAAATAAAGTTAATAATTTGTGGTTGGGTAGATTGTGATTGTTTCGTATACATTTTCCTAAATCCAATCAGATCTTTTTCTAATTTGAAAATTGTGTAATTGTTTGAATTGTGATTGTTCTGATGTCAAAAATGGTGTAAGAAGAGCTGTAAAACAGCCAATAAACATGATCAGCAAGACTAAGCAGTAAATACTAGTACAGCAACAAGTGTGTACTGATTTCCATGATATACTTACACAATTCCCCTTGAATAGTAATAAAATAAATATTTTATTGGACCATTTAGTTATTTAGCTGATTAGATTCCTTGCAGTGTTAAAGGGACAGTCTAGTCAAAAATAAACTTTCATGATTCAGATAGGGCATGTGATTTAAACAACTTTCCATTTTACTTTTGTCATTCATTTTGCTTTGTTCTTTTGGTATTCTTAGTTGAAAGCTAAACCTAGGTAGGCTCATGTGCTAATTTCTTAGCCCTTGAAGGCCACCTCTTATCTGAATGCATTTTCACACGTTTACATAACTGGAGGGCTAGTTCATGTATGCCATATAGATAGCATTGTGCTCATGCCCGTGGAGTTACCTAGGAGTAAGCACTGATTGGCTAAAATGCAAGTCTGTCAAAAGAACTGAAATACGGGCGCAGTCTGCAAAGGCTTAGATACAAGGTTGTCAAGGTATATATGAGGTTAATAAATATATATTTTAATCATATATTTCAAGATTAATAAATCTGTATCTTTGATCAGATATTTTCACTGATCAGTAGAAAATAACTCATTGCATTCAGAAGAACTAACTTCAAACAGGTTTAATTCTCCCCCACTTCATCAATTACACAGGAAACTAATAAAAATTTCTTTAAAAGAGAAATTCCTAGCTAAAGTGGGAACAATAAAACATTTGCTTCTTAATTAGGAAGGGCAAATTTCATAGCACTCTGTACCCCATGTGGTGTATGGAGACGAGAGGTCTGAAATACCCCCTTGGAACTGGTCAAAATCATAGGGAAACGGCTTTTATGCACATAGGTGTTAGTTATCCCTAAACATCAAATACACGTCTGCACTGCTAGCTAAACAGAAAATATGCTGTATTAAGACTTTTACAACTACTCGTGGACTGACCCCATGTGGGGCAGTGAAGGCCTTGGGAAACAAAAGACAAATGCTATGGTGTGAATCTAAAGTTACTGAAAGGGCAGTGAAGACATTAAGATAACAGAGAAAATACAGGACTTACATGTTTCCAACAACTGTATTTAGATTTCAAATAAAATATACTAGGAAAATAAATACAAGACATGCATATCTTGAAAGCATGAATATCTTAGCCTCTGTGTGTTTAAGAACATGAATAGATGTTTATGGACCTGAAGAGAAGTGATTATTAACATTTATTTTTATTTCGAACAGACTTCCGGTGGGCGGAGCTAGCGGCAGGCAGCAAGGAGTGAGAGCTCCGTGTTCTAAGAGCTCCTATCGCCATTGATTCTGCTGTCTGCCGTTTTTTCCCACACACTAGCCTTGTTGGGCAATAACAAGCCCGGACTGGCTGCCTTTAGTGAGGGGCCCTACATCGCCCTTGCCCTCGGAACGAACCTGTTGCGCAACATCGCGCAGATACACCGCAACTACTGGGCGCCATATTGGAAAGACCCTTAGGCCACAGCTCGCACAACGGAGCCTGCGGAGCAGCGGCAGACACTGGGACACAGACAACCCCAATGCCGGATGACACACAAGCAACGGAAAGGCAATACCCGCCGAGAGACAAGGCAGAAAAGCAAGCAAGGGGACCGGGCCACACTCAACCTGCAGGGCGCCATGCTGGAATAGATCCCTGGAATCCTGGCTACACAATCACACTTGCTGGAGACCTGTCTACATCTAAAACCAGAGAACTCGCATACCAGGCAGAACACAGGCGATAACAGAAAGTCCTGCTGCAAGGAGTCCAGCTGGGAGACGGACACAGCAGCAGTGCTGCACTTGAGGTACCAGTGTGAGAGTCAAAAATTCAGACAGGCCCCAAGATTAAGCAACGCAAGAAAGGCGTACAATAACACTGACTGTATTTTATTTACCAACCCCATTTTAATACATATTCCTACACAAATTAACTGAATCCTAAGCGATTTCACATCTTAATGCTACAGATGCCTAAGTGCCACAACAACTAGCAAGCACATGGTAACCAAACTTTGTTCCGGCACCAACTAAAATAACTGAACTGAATCCTACACGATTTCATATCTCGATGCTGGGGATGCCTGAGTGTTACAACAAATAGCAAACACATGGTAACCAGAATTTCTTCATTTTAAAAGAGTGTTGTAGTACATGTATGATCTAAGTCAGGGACTTGAAAGAAAGTTTATTGCAGCCACGTGATAGGGAGAGTGAAAAAAGAGAAGAAAAAAAAAAGAGGCCCTTGCAAATCCTCTCACATGTATCTCCTGCTATCCACCATTTTTAAAGCAACAGTGACACCTAGTGGCACAAGCACATCAAGCTCTATTTTTCTCTGAACTGTATTATTATCACAATATCAGTGCCTTATACACCTCACATGAAGGTTGATAAATACTTCAAACCTATCACCAACACATTAGAAAGCAGGATGACCTCAAAATCAAAGCAAACCGACAGGAGGCAGAGGCATGTTACAGAATCACAGATTGACAATCCCCCTTCCCCAGGCTCCTCTCAACCAGCAATTACCGAATCAACAAATCTGCTACAAGAATTAAAATCCTTTTTTTTGCCTAAAATGGAATCTCTTCAAACAGGCATGGACACTTTAACCAATGAGGTGCGCCAATTTTCTACACGCATGAATCAGGCAGAACAGAGGATTTCAGATGTGGAGGACAGACAGAACAGCACCTCTACCTCCATCAAACAACTACTACGGCAAAACCAGGCACTACAAGACAAGGTTAAAGATCTTGAAAACCGTAGTAGGCGAAACAACCTCCGCATAATTGGAGTTCCAGAAAGCATCAAGAGTAAAGATCTGCTGGAATTTACAGCCCTCACGTTTCCAAAACTGCTAGGTGTCGATCCGGATCGTCTCCCTCTGGATGTGGAAAGAGCCCACCGTATCGGCCCAGACAACGGCCTCTCTACTACCTCCGCAACCAGACCCCGCCAGGTTATATTTAAGTGTCTGAACTACCAAGAAAAACTTGCTTTACTGCGGGCTTATAGGTTGCATGAGGCTGATGTTATTTTTGAAGGGAAAAAGCTCCTACTGTTTCAGGACTTCTCAGCAGAAGTAACTAAGCTACGCAAGGAATTTGCCCCCTATTGCTCCAAACTATATGAGGAGGGCAGGCAAGTGGCACTTCTCTATCCTGCCAAACTCAGGCTACAGACCCCTAGGGGTGCCAAATTCTTCCGATCTCCCAAAGAACTGAAAGTTTTTCTAGAAATGGAGAAACAGTAAGTGGATCCAGGAACCTGAACATATACAATTTTGCTGCCTGGTTTTTCTTTTTCTTTTTCAAAATGATGGTTTACATGAAACGAGAGGTCCCCCAAGCTGAAGATCCTCCACTCGCTGGTGGGGTCACACCTTGGAAATGGACACAGGAGTGGTCCCTAAAGAGAGCTGCTCTATACACTCCTGGAGCCCCCACCTCTTTAGAACATAAGTTATTACAAACTGTTGTTGTTGTTGTTCTTGTTCTTGTTTTTTTAATGATTTATTTTATTTCTTTTGCATACCTTTTTCCATTTTTGGGTAATCTACATACTGACCATATATTTGGCCCTGATGCCATCAAGCCAAGTTACCTAACCATTTCCCATTGTATTCTAGATAGCCCTCATAATATGCTGTACCGATATCATCTTTCGTTTATAAAACACGTACCATTGTATACTTTAACTTTATTTTTCCCTCTACTCTAGTGGAATACTTAAGGGCTGAGCTCGGCGGATGGGCTAACTGCAAATGGAGATTCCGACCAATGACGAATTCATTGACTGATCACTTCTCATCGATACTGTATGTGAGTCCTCTTCTCTTCCATATCACACAACAGATCACAAAAAAGTTACCACTACACTCCCTCACCTTTTCCCTCAGGATACTATCCACACCTTGGTTACAGCCCCTATTTCTAGCACTATTTGCCCCTTGTACCTCCACACAGATGCATCATCCCAAATATTCCATCAATCCCTTCCATGGCCACAAACCTTAAGATAGTATCTTGGAATGTGGGGGGCATAACTTCCCCAGCCAAGAGGAGCAAAATCATCCAATTTCTTAACTCATTACATGCTGATATTGCTCTATTGCAAGAAACGCACCTCACGGCTGAGGAACACGAAAAATTAAAAATAAGGTGGGTGGGTCCAGACACCCAGACTACAGGGATTATACCTGTGTCTCTAAGACTCATCATACTTTCTCACGCATTGACTACTTCCTCACATCTCCTCAACTTGCTCCTAATATACTAGACAGTTCTATCCTCCCAATTACAATTTCAGACCATGCTCCCATTAAACTAACTTTACAGCCATGCAAACTGCCTCCTTTCCAAAGAGCTTGGAGGTTCCCTTCATATCTATACACTAATGCAGATTTCCGCCAACACCTGAAGGCCTTCTGGCTAGAATACACTTCTGACAACAACCAACACAGAGCCAACCCTGACTTGTTTTGGCATGCCTCTAAGGCGGTTATTAGGGGAAGAATCACAGCCTACACGTCAAATCACACTAAGTCACAAGCGAAAGTCACCACACAACTCCTTTGTAACTTGACTGAGGCATACAATACATACCTAACTAACCCTACAACACTGAATCGTCAGAAATACTATGATGCCAAGAAAGAGAGAGACTCACACTTGCAGATCCTAGACCATAAGTTTAATATACATCGACAGGGGAGGTTTTATAGACATGGGAATAAGGCTGGCAGACTTCTGGCAAACTTGGTGAAATTACACACACCTAAATCCATCATAACAACAATCAAATCTGGGACACACCTTAAGACGGACACCAAAGATATAATGAAGGAATTCACAACATACTACAAATCACTATACACCAGTCAAAACATAAAAGCAGAAGACAAGCACACATTTTGGAGTAAGGTTACCATACCCCAACTAACTGAAACACAGAGAGATAATCTTAACTCGCCCATACATATACAGGAAGTGCTGAAGGCCATTGGCACCTCAAAAATAGGAAAGGCTGCAGGACCAGACTCCCTTCCTATCGAATATTATAAGATCCTTAGCACCGATATAGCCCCAGTACTAGCTTCCACCTACACTAGTTACCTGTTAGGAACATCTACCCCAGATGCAAGGTTTACAGATGCTAACATATGTATTCTACCAAAGCCAAACAGAGACCATACATTAACCTCCTCATACAGACCGATATCTCTGCTTAACAGCGATTACAAATTATATACCAAAATCTTGGCAAGCAGGTTGGCAAACATACTGCCAGATCTGGTGCACCCAGACCAAACTGGCTTCATTAAGAATCGATCCTCAGTAATTAACATTAGGAAAACATTAACTATCATAGCTCACTACTGCAACTCATATTATACAGAACACCAAAAACCCACTGTAGATGCATGTTTACTCGCCATTGACGCCGAAAAAGCGTTCGATAGAATAGAATGGGACCACCTCTATACCTCTCTGGAACAGTTTGGCATACATGGGCACTTCCTGCAAGCACTCCAACAACTATACACTTCACCCTCAGCTTCCATACTCATTAATGGTCAAATATCTCCCTCATTCCGCTTAGAAAGGGGAACCAGACAGGGATGCCCCCTGTCCCCACTACTCTTCAACCTGGCAATTGAACCCCTGGCATGCTACATCCGCCAACACAGTACACTTATCTTTATATGCTGATGACCTCCTATTATATGTCCCCAATCCACATATTAACCTACCTGAAATATTACGCATCTTAGAACTATTCGGTAATGTTTCCGGTTATAAAATCAACATAGACAAGTCCGAATTAACATGGCTACGTAATACAAATAAAACACAACTGCAGGGCATTGATTTTAAAATAACTAAGGGCACCTTCACATACCTGAGAATACATCTCAATATCGATGTGAACAAATTGTACCACCTAAATATAGGCAAAACAATAACTCACATTCAAAATCAGATGACAGGCTGGAGAAATCTACCTCTCTCACTGACGGGTAGAACCCAACTCCTGAAAATGATTATACTACCAAAATTACTTTATCCCCTACAGATGCTACCTCTTTTACTGACCAAAAGAGATCTCGGCAACTTGTCGGCTCTGTTTGGCAAATTTATCTGGCAACACAGGAAACCGAGAATTAATAGACTCCATCTGGCAATGCCAGTTGGGGCGGGCGGACTTGGTCTCCCTAATCTTCAATGGTACAACTGGGCATCTCTATCTAAGATAGTGGTGGGGTGGCTGACACAATCCGATTACTTCTCTCCTCCTGTGGAAAGAGAACTCCTGACACCCATACACCCGGCCTTCCTGCCACACACATCGATGGCGACACTCCCCCCACACATAAAGCAAAACATACTTTTCAGAGATCCGCTGAGAGCCTGGGCCAAGCTATGCAAAACATGGGGAATAAAGTTCATATTTAGCAAATACTTACCGCTCCAAGGGAACCCTAACTTCATTCCAGGGTATACCACAACTGTCTTTCAACACTGGGAACAAAAGGGTTTGACCACGGTAGCGCAACTGATTAACCCCCTGACACAGCAGATACACCCCTTCAACGACCTACGAACGCAGTATGCCCTCCCTATCACACACAGATTCGCTTATTTCCAGAGTAGACATTATGTGCAAAGCCTACTGACAGAAGGTTTAGCTTCCCTGGACATAACTAAGATTGCTTCCCTTTGCAACATGGCAGCTCAAGGACAACACTCCATATCCCCCATTTACAAACTGATAGTTGCACATCATGAACCACAAACACTGCATGACATCACTACTAAATGGCAAGACCAAAGGATCCCTGAAGTAATGGAAGAACATATCACACAGAGCATAACTAGGGTAAGAGTAGCCACCCTTTCAGAGAGCCTACGAGAAACGCAAACTAAATTCCTGCATCATGCATACATAACACCTCACATCAGATCCAAATGGGTTCAAGATGCTATAGATGAATGCCCTAAGTGCTCAGCTCATACCCCAGACTTAGTACACCTAGTGTGGGACTGCCCGAAACTACGGAGATTTTGGGGCAAGACCAAATTTTGGCTGTCAAAAGTACTTACAACAGATATAACTTTAACGGTAACTAGTGTGTTCCTCTTCCAAGACACCTCTCCATCTTCCAACCACCAGAGGTTCTTTAACCTCGTAGTGCTCATGGCTAGGAGATTGATCCTGCAATACTGGGTTAAAAATAGGGAACCCCCCTTCAAAAAACTAATTCATGCCCTATACCAACAATTCCTGGTAGAACTTGCAGACACACAGAGTGACCAAGATGCTAGAATTAAATCATTTATGAACAAGTGGGACGCATACCTTATGTACCTACCGAAGGGCCTTAGGAAAAAAGTATTACGTCCCTTTAAACACTCTGTGTTTATGCTGACTGAAAACTTGCGTGGACGCTGGTACACCTCAGAATCCGACTCTGACCCTTAAACTGACCACGACTGACTGACCTGAGGGACTCTTGGTCCAGTGAGGAGACCCATGAATGGGGGCCACAGCCATCCGCCGTAGCAGAAGCCTGAATATCAATTCCATTACACTTACATAGTGAAGGTACCTAGATTGCTTTATGTCTCATATTTTGTACCCGGTGTTAATTATTGGCAATACTGCCTCTGATTTTAGGAATGTTTAAGGTTTTTCAATATAGCAGACTATGTAACAGACCTGCACACGCACAGTCATGATTGACGCAGGATGAGACTTACATGGGTGATGAAGAATTCACCAATGTGCGGTTAGTGCCTAGGAGCGAGTTTCTAATATACCTCGAAATACATAATCTTACAATGTCAGTGATCTCTTTGATGCGGATTGCCATTATCTCTTACCTAACTAATTATTTACTTTATTCTTATTGTTATCTTATTCTCCTTATTTTATTTTATTTTATATTATTTTTAGTTATTTTTCTTTTTCTTTTTGTTGTTGAGGTTATGTTTTGTTATAACTGTTCTAAGTATGAAAAGGGGCCTGACCGCCTCACATGGCTCAAGAAAAGACTTTATGAACTTTGATCGGACCCAGCCGCATTGAAAAGTCTATACTGTGATAAACACTGTTATGTCAAGGAATGAATATAATTGTGTAATGCTATGTGATGTTGATCGGGTTTACCCTGAGAAAAATTTGAAAAATAAAGTTGTTAAAAAAAAAAAACATTTATTTTTATTTCAGATCTACATAGACAGGATTCATGTATTCAGAAAGAAATACACAGAAATGTAACATGCTATATTAGAATGCATGCCCCAGAATGTATTAAATATTGAAATTGGGAAATTGTCTAATTCTCTATTATTACATGGGTATTTGCTAAGCTTGGGAGGTAACTGTTTTAGTCAGTCAAGAATGTTTAATAACCTCTGTATTGTTTATATTTTTCAGACATATAATCTCAGATCTGCATGAAGAAGGTTCATACATCCTGGACTTATTAGAAACATAAAATATGGCATATTTTTGTTGGAATACAGTACAATACTGAATTAAAAATAAGCTATTATTTACATATAAATGCCAGGATACCGATACAATTGTAATGCATTTTAAGCTAATAATTAGCAGTATTAAATTGCCTTAATATAATAAAATGTTAATAATATAACATATTTGGTATCAGAATAATCAGAAAAAAATAACCTAATATTAACCATCTGTAATTGGGGTTATATATGATTAATGCAGAGAGTGTAATCTGATTAAATAATCATTTTATAAAAAAATAATTAAGTTGTTTAAAAATGTTCAGAAATTGTATTGCTACATGTATTGCTATGTCTGTTTGTAATGCTGCCACCCGGTGTTGCCATGAGAGAACTACAGCCAGAAAGCCTTTTGGCTGTTAAAGATATTCCAATTATCCAATGACAAGGGACAAGGCTCCGTGGGCATTTCCATAACAACAATGTATACTAAACCAATTATCCAATGACAAGGGACAAGCAAAAAGGGCGTGAACGAAACAGGTTATCAATGATTATATATAATGGGAGTAGTGAATGCACAGGGGACAGTTATATGTAACTTGCTGAAACGAGTGATCTGATTTTGGCTGCGATATACCTGGGAAAATTTCACTTCAGCAAGGAGCTCAAAACTTAACCTTGATTTGTGCAAAAACCTTCCTTCGAATGAGATGACCTAAAGACCGCTACAAATTGGTTCAAAATTGGTGAAGTATATATTGTTCTAATTTTTTAAAACTTGAAACAAAAAGGGAACTGGTGAGAGCATAGTCAACTTGTATTTAATAGATTTAGAGAACAGTCTGCATTTTTACAAGTATTCAGCCTGTGTATGGTTAAACTAATTTTTGCTACTAAATTGTTTCATCTATGCAAATATATAATAATAATTCAGAAGTATATTGAATTTTAAATTATTAGTCATAAGCCTAGGTATTGTTTAAATCTATGTCTGATTGGCTAAGTAACTCATCTATGCAAGTTCTGATATTGTCAGTTAATTTTGTATTAGGATAAATTGCAGTTAAATAGCAGAATATATATATATATTATCCTATTGCTTAAGAGCACAGTTTAAAATTGTATTGCTTGGATGTTAAAAGATTTGTAAATAAGGCTGGTTTTTAAGATAAGCGTGTATGAACTTTGCATAGCATATTTAAATAGTTTTCAAGCGCATATAATATTATTTCATTTCCTTTTATTGCAAATATATTTCAATATGTTCATGGATATTAACTAAATAAAAGAATTCAGATATTTATATTAATTATATGGTCTAGTAGGTGCATGTTGATTAAGGGTTTCTATTTTTAAGGAAAATTATTATTTGTATTGCGTTATAACCCTGCCATAAGCTGATATATTATTTGGATACCACTACTAAGATTTTCATAAATATACTGACAAGGTAATCACAGAGGTAAAACGTATATTAATATAACAGTGTTGGTTGTGCATAAAACTTGAGTAACAGATCAGTAAAAAATGCATATAAAGACCTGGATTTACTCTTCAACAAAGGTAACAAAATAATGAATCAAATGTTATAATAAAAGCATTTTTATGCTGCATCAGAACCATGAAAGGCTGATTTTGACTCTACTGTCCCTTTAAAGATACAAACTTATCAAAAATAAATCACTTAATTTTGCTAGAACAATTTATTTTTTTAATGGAGTACAAAATATAGTACAGTGTCCCTTTAAATACACACATTTTAAAATTACATTATAAGTCACCTTTTTACATTGTTGAATCTAAGATTGGGCATTTTACTTGATTCGGATGAACTGTTTTTAACTAAAATTGTGATAGCCAAGTTCTTATTTTTGAATATTGTCTTTCATAAGCACATTTCCTCTCCTCATTCTTAAAGAGATAGTAAAGTCAAAATTTAACTTTTATGATTGAGATAGAGAATTACATTTTAAACAATGTCTCAATAAACTTTTATTTCTAATTTTCTTCATTCTCTTGGTATCCTTTGGTAAAAAATCATACCCAGGTAGGTTCAGGAACAGCAATGCACTACTGAGAGCAACTGATGTCTATATATATATATATATATATATATATATATATATATATATATATATATATAATAACTCATTGTGTAAACCATTTACAAATCTAAACAAGTCAGAAGACTTGCTTTAAACCTAGAAACTCTCTGACTACACTGTCTGGGTAAGATATGCAAATGAGGTTCACAATGACTCACCTTTTTACTTTTAGCCAGCTTTTTAAGACAGACTTCCCTTTATGCCATAGAACTGCTGCATTACACAGCTTTTATGCTTAGCTAGGGTTAGTACAGTGACTCAGACCAATCCCAGGACATCTGTTTCGTGGTTTTGCCACTCATCAGCTGGGAGTAGGTTGAGTCACTGCAAGGTAAAGTTAATTTCTGGGGGAAATTCAACAGCAATTAAAATTATGGGGAGGCGAAAAGTGAGTTTAAAATCCTCCACTAAATACAAAATATAGAAAAAATAACTCATTGTGTAAACCATTTACAAATCTAAACAAGTCAGAAGACTTGCTTTAAACCTAGAAAATCTCTGACTACACTGCTTCCAATGCAGCAAAGGAATCTGGGTAAGATATGCAAATGAGGTTCACAATGACTCACCTTGTTACTTTTAGCCTGCTTTTTAAGACAGACTTCCCTTCATG
Organism: Bombina bombina; assembly: GCF_027579735.1. Taxonomy (NCBI): domain Eukaryota; kingdom Metazoa; phylum Chordata; class Amphibia; order Anura; family Bombinatoridae; genus Bombina; species Bombina bombina. The sequence goes on from NC_069501.1 coordinate 381,869,474, forward strand.
CCATAGCCCTGCTGCATTACACAGCTTTTATGCTTAGCTAGGGTTAGTACAGTGACTCAGACCAATCCCAGGACAGCTGTTTCGTGGTTTTGCCACTCATCAGCTGGGAGTAGGTTGAGTCACTGCAAGAGAAAAAACACAAATATTCCAAGAGCGCCAACTATAAGGCAAAGGAAAAATCTAACAAATACATCAGTGATTATCAAACATTATCAAACATTTAATTAAACATATAGTTAAAACATGGATCCATGTAACAAATAGACTTAAAAATTGGAATTTCACAGTACTAGCAGATAAATACTAAAAACACAATGGTTGCTAAAAACAATAAAGGGGTATATGGGTATGTCACCAATTACGGGGATATACAAAATTATAAAAAAGTTCAGATATGTCAATTGAAGTCTATGTATTTGAAAAGTCCAGTGAATAAATCCAGTGAAAATAACCAGTGAAAAAATCAGTGAAAAAATCAAATATAAAAATAAACTGATGATAAAAAGAGCTATCGAAAAAAATCCCTTGGAGGGAGGTTGTGAAAAAAAGGTGTGAAAAAATGATGTAAAAAATATAAAAAATGTATAAAAATATATAAAAAATATATAAAATATATTAAAACTTAAAAATGGGGGATCCCCTAAAAATAGGTGTCAAAAATAAGTGTCAAAACCTAGAAAATCTCTGACTACACTGCTTCCAATGCAGCAAAGGAATCTGGGTAAGATATGCAAATGAGGTTAACAATGACTCACCTTGTTACTTTTAGCCTGCTTTTTAAGACAGACTTCCCTTTATGCCATTGCACTGCTGCATTACACAGCTTTTATGCTTAGCTAGGGTTAGTACAGTGACTCAGACCAATCCCAGGACAGCTGTTTCGTGGTTTTGCCACTCATCAGCTGGGAGTAGGTTGAGTCACTGCTTGGTAAAGTTCATTTCTGGGGGAAATTCAACAGCAATTAAAATTATGCTATGGCATAAAGGGAAGTCTGTCTTAAAAAGCAGGCTAAAAGTAAAAAGGTGAGTCATTGTGAACATCATTTGCATATCTTACCCAGATTCCTTTGCTGCATTGGAAACAGTGTAGTCAGAGAGTTTCTAGGTTTAAAGCAAGTCTTCTGACTTGTTTAGATTTGTAAATGGTTTACACAATGAGTTATTTTTTCTATATTTTGTATTTAGTAGAGGATTTTAAACTCACTTTTCGCCTCCCCATAATTTTAATTGCTGTTGAATTTCCCCCAGAAATGAACTTTACCAAGCAGTGACTCAACCTACTCCCAGCTGATGAGTGGCAAAACCACGAAACAGCTGTCCTGGGATTGGTCTGAGTCACTGTACTAACCCTAGCTAAGCATAAAAGCTGTGTAATGCAGCAGTGCTATGGCATAAATGGAAGTTTGTTTTAAAAAGCAGGCTAAAAGTAAAAAGGTGAGTCATTGTGAACCTCATTTGCATATCTTACCCAGATTACTTTGCTGCATTGGAAACAGTGTAGTCATAGAGTTTCTAGGTTTAAAGTAAGTCTTCTGACTGGTTTAGATTTGTATATGGTTTACACAATTAGTTATTTTGTCTATATTTTGTATTTAGTGGAGGATTTTAAACTCACTTTTCGCCTCCCAATAATTTTAATTGCATATATATATATATATATATATATATATATATATATATATATATATATATATATATATATATATATATATATGTATATATATATATATGCCTCTTTTAAAATGGATCCCCGGATATGTTCAGCTGACAGCAGTGCATTACTGCTCCTTCGACAAAGGATTTCAAGAGAATGAAGCACATTTGATAACAAAAGTAAATTGGCAGCTTGTTTAAAATAACATGTTCTATCTAAATGATTTAAGAAAAATTGTGTCCCTTTCATTTAACATAGCAGGTCAGTCTTTCTGTTTGTTTTCTTATGTATGTGTTATACATCTGGAGAATTACAGTAATAAGATACAATTTCACAATCAAAACATAATTATTCTCTCAGTATGTGCGATAATCTCATTAGGACTATGGAATACTGTGCTGCTAATGTTATCATTCTTTGATGGAGATAAATACATTTGGAATCATTCACAAGACTGTACTTCCAGTAAAGGAATTAAATTCATATCTGAAGAATTTAGAATCAGGATTAATTCCAAAAAAGAATACAGTTTTGTTCAGATGCTTTTTGAAAAATATTTGACTCACATCACACACAAAAGATAAATTAAAATATTTATTTTAATTACTACAAGTACAAAAAAATGTGTTATATAGAATCAATAAAACTAGTTAGCAGGGGTATTATATAGTTCCTAGTACCTGGTTATAGTTTATATATAGTTATATAGTTGTTATAGGGTTGCAATTAATAGAAACATTTAAAGGGATGGTAAACGATTACATTCTATTTAGACACTCAATTTCATGTAATGCAATGTATGTAAAATCACTTTCAAATCGTTATATAATAACTCTGTCTAATGAAGTCTACCTCCAGCCCCCTGTGACATCATATCATTTGTTTATATTATTCTACCAATCAGTAAGCCTGTCGCCAGACAGGCTTACTTCTATGCAACACGATTTACGCAAGCGCAGTCTTGCATTCTTCTAAGAATATGCCCATCCAATCAGGAGCGTTTCAATGCTATGACGATTTTGCGCGTTCATGTATTTTGAATGCATGCGCTGTTTCTCTGATTTTACACACGGCACGCATAAGTAAACATTGAATCATGTATTATTGTCAAACGATTCATTGTTTACTTAGGAATAATTGCAGTTGGTGGGGATGGTTAGCATTAATTGTATGCACGTATGCTTGTTTTAGAAGGAACCGATTGCTCGCACTCTCTCTCAAGTCAAACTTTTCCTTCAGACTGAAACAAGTAAACATTGAATCTCGTGACTCAATGTTTACTTGAATTTGCTCCAATGCGCATGCGTTAAAAATGTCAGTGTTGGGAGCGCGCAAATTGTCTGACGTGCAGAGAGGGTGGAGACTAGGTAAGCATCCAGTTTATTCAGGCAACTAAATAAGAGGGGCGGAGCGATGCAGTGCAACAATGGTTTGTCAAAATCGATAAATTTTAATAAAAATACATATAAACATTTTGAAATGATAATGTGGTTTAATATATATAGTACTAAGTAATCGAAATCTGTAACTTAGCAATAACGGAGTTTACCATCACTTTAATGGGCCAGCCAACATTAATGTAACATAATTCTGCATTGTGTGCGTCAGAATGATGTAGCATTAACCTAGCAACACCTGCAAAAGAAAAAACTACTTTAAAGATTTAACCACCAAAACCCGTACTTACCTTAACCTGCTCGACAGCCTCTAATCCTCTTTCAGTTTCTTCAACAGCGCGTCACAGGCGTTCTGTCTAATCACAACGGGTTTGGGGGGTTATATCTTTAAAATCCTTTTTCCTTTTGCAGGTGTCACTAGGTTAATGTCACATAATTCTGCACTATGTGCAGAATTATGTAACATTAATTTGAATGTTGACTGGCCCTTTAACATTTTCTGAACAGTCTCTTCATTTTAATTTGATTTTTTACTTTTTTTTTTTTTGATGGTTGATTTTAATAAATTAAATTCAGTTCTCAACCAAACATTACATGCAAGCCAATATATACTATTAAGACTGAAAAAGAGAAAAAAAAATCTTGTTACTGTAGCACCACAATTTGTTTTTAATTTTTTCTTTTGTGATTCAGATAGAGCATGAAATTGTAAGCAACTTTCTAATTTACTCCTATTATCAAATTTTCTTATTCTCTTGGTATCTTTATTTGAAATGCAAGAATGTAAGTTTAGATGCCGGACCATTTTTGGTGAACAACCTGGGTTGTCCTTGCTGATTGGTGGATAAATTCATCCACCAATAAAAAATTGCTGTCCAGAGTTCTCCACTAAGAAAAAAAGCTTAGATGACTTCTTTTTCAAATAAAGATAGCAAGAGAATGAATAAAAAATGATAATAGGAGTAAATTAGAAAGTTGCTTAAAATTGCATGCTCTATCTGAATCACAAAAGAAAAAAATTTTGTTCAGTTTCCCTTTAACAACAGATTTTTAAAACCTTTTTCTCAGCAGTGTTTCTGTTTCTGCACCCAGTGGGTCCAATGATGTCAGTTCAACCATACCATTGGTAAAGAATGTCTACATTAAGAGACTCACATGACAGTGGGATTTGCAAGCAGATGATACTCAGGATATCTTAAGATTTGCAGGAGATCTGTTTCTCTGACCCAAGACTTACCAATATGAAGAAAATATATTTTTATATATATATATATATATATATATACATTTGTGTGTGTGTGTGTGTGTGTGTGAAGAATACTACTTCCAGGTGGCTTTAGTGTACATCAAAGGGTGAAATCGCTAATCCAAAATCCCAGAGCAGGAGTTGAATTACTTGACCTGAAGTAAAATCAGCCTTTTCTTAGTAAGACTTTTATGTGGTAAACTTGACTTTTGACATATGGTAAACAAACATTCTATCTGAATAGACTTAAAGGTCTAGGTTAACAAAACATAATAATAATGTAACTCAAAAAATATCAAAAGTGTTAATATATGTGTTTTCAAAAAAATTTGGGTACAGATTGCATGTAACAATACATCTATACTTATAACTTTATTAACTAGCAGATTTTTTTTTTCTTTTCTCCCCCCCCTTTGAAACAAGAGGAATTTAGGAAATAACCTTCAGACCTTAGAAAACCACATGTTTTTTTTCTTCTAAATGATTCTCTCTGAGGGAGTAATATAACAAGGTAATTGTGGAGGAACAATATAAATATGGAATTTTTACATTTATGTTTTTTTGCATCATTGCAGCAAGATAATCAACTCCATGTCTTGGAGTAGTTACTGAAGATATGTGCATGTAACATGCCATTTAGAAAACTATGTCTGTATTAAACTTCATTAATTCACAACAGAATGGGCTCTCTCACTATGGTGTATCTTAGAATATAATCTCAGTTAGAAGAATAATAAACTGGATAGTGCATATATTTACACATTAGCAGGTTCACCGAGCTATACGGCGGTAATGCAGGATATAGAACAGACCCTCTCACTAGAGGTATGTGACTGCCAGCCAAATATCACAGTGCTTACCCTCCAGTGTCACAGGAATAACACTCGCACCTTGGATTCCATGCTGTGAAGACAGGACTCACTCGGGCTAGTGATGTTTTCGGGTTCCCCAAATCCCTGAGTGCCTGTGGTGCTACTCGTATGTAACAATCCTCCTTCCTGGATGCGGTGAGTGGTATGCTGTTGCGAAGAACTGGCTTGTGTCTCTCCAGAAACCCCGAACATGTAGAAAATCTGTCACTCTCCTAACTTGAACACTGCCCTCTGACAGCCTAGGGTGTGTCACTCCATCGGGCAATCCTTTGCAGCGCTAGCGGGTGTGTGGGTCCTGGGACACTCCTGATAGGTCCTGCTCCCGGTATACTCCAAAGAACTTCTGGGGCAACAGTTAATAAACTCTCACCGGCTGTGCTACACTAACGGCAGTCAGTGATAATAGAGCACAAAGATTGAGAAGCACCAGCCGGGAGTGTGATAATAAAGTTATTTTATTTACTTGAAAACAAACAAAGTAAAAGGCCTGGAAACACAGGCTGAAACAAAGGAGGTCAGCATGTAGAGTGCAGCTGATTAGAACAGCCAATAGGATTGAGCTTGCATACTATTGGCTGATTGGAACAGCCAATAGAATGCAAGCTCAATCCTATTGGCTGACTGGATCAGCCAATAGGATTTTTTCTACCTTAATTCCGATTGGCTGATAGAATTCTATCAGCCAATCGGAATTGAAGGGACGCCATCTTGGATGACGTCATTGAAAGGACCCGTCATTGTTCCAGTCGCCGTCGAACAAAGAGGATGCTCCGCGTCGGATGTCTTGAAGATGGACCAGCTCTGCTCCGGATGGATGAAGATAGAAGATACCGCCTGGATGAAGACTTCTGCCGTCTGGAGGACCTCTTCTGCCCAGATAGGATGAAGACTTCGGACTGTCTGGAGGACCACTTCTGCCCGGTTGGGTAAAGACGTCTCAAGGTAGGGTGATCTTCAAGGGGGGAGTGTTAGGTTTTATTAAGGGGGTATTGGGTGGGTTTTAGAGTAGGGTTGGGTGTGTGGGTGGTGGTTTGTAATGTTGGGGGGGTATTGTACTTTTTTTTACAGGTAATAGAGCTGATTGGGGCAATGCCCCGCAAAAAGCCCTTTTAAGGGCTATTTGTAATTTAGTATAGGATAGGGATTTTTATTATTTTGGGGGGCTTTTTTATTTTATTAGGGGGATTAGATTAGGTGTAATTAGTTTAAAAAAATTGTAATTATGTTATTATTTTCTGTAATTTAGTGGTTTTTTTTCATAATTTAGTTTATTTAATTTAATTGTAATTAATTGTAGTTAATTTAGGTAATTTATTTAATTATAGTGTAGTGTTAGGTGTAATTGTAACTTAGGTTAGGTTTTATTTTACAGGTATATTTGTATTTATTTTAGCTAGGTAGTTAGTAAATAGTCTATGATTAAGGCATTTCTAGCCAAAACGCGTAAGACCGGCTACGGCTTGATTTGATGGCACTTGCTATTTTTATCTTTTTTTATGTAGATTTATTGTTTTTTGTACCTGATGTCCAATAAAGAAGTTTATGCTTTCAAGATGGTTCGCTGGATTTCCATTATTTGATGCCAGTTAGTAAATAGTTACTAACTATTTAATAACTATTGTACCTAGTTAAAATAAATACAAACTTGCCTGTGAAATAAAAAAAAAACCTGAGATAGCTACAATGTAACTATCTTAGGGTTTATTTTACAGGTAAGTATTTAGTTTTAAATAGGAATAATTTAGTTAATTGTAGTTATTTAATTTAGATGAATTTAAATTATATTTAAGTTAGGGGGGTGTTAGGGTTAGGATTAGATTTAGATTTAGAGGTTAATAACTTTATTATAGTGGCGGCAACGTTGGGGGCGGCAGATTAGGGGTTAATAATTGTAAGTAGGTGTCGGCAATGTTAGGGACGGCAGATTAGGGGTTAATAATATTTAACTAGTTTTTGCAAAGCGGGAGTGTGGCGCTTTAGGGGTTAATATATTTATTAAAGTGGTGGTGATGTCCGGTCGGCAGATTAGGGGTTAAAAATTGTATTTAAGTGTTTGCGATGTGGGCGGGGGGACTAGGTTTAGGGGTTAATAGGTAGTTTATGGGTGTTAGTGTACTTTTTAGCACTTTAGTTAAGAGTTTTATGTTACGGCCTTAGCCCATAAAACACTTAACTACTGACTTTTAAATGCGGTAGGAGTCTTGACAGGAGAGGGTGTACTGCTCACTTTTTCCAAGACTCATAATACCTGCGTTAGGAAAATCCCATTGAAAAGATAGGATATGCAATTGACGTAAGGGGATTTGCGGTATGCTCGAATCGCGGAAAAAAAGTGAGCGGTACACCTGTACCTGCCAGACTCGTAATACCAGCGGGCGTTAAAAAGCAGCATTGGGACCTCTCAACGCTGCTTTTTAAGGCTAACACAAGACTCGTAATCTAGGCGAAAGTTTTTTAATAGATTGTGATAGTTTTTAATGGATCCTATTATTCAAGTTTTTGTATTCTATAAGCTTTCAAATCCTCACAGGTCTAATCTTCAAATAAAATCACTCCATTTCAATATTGTAGCTGCAAAAAAAGATGTGCAAACAAGATTGCACATTTGTGAATATGCATTTAAAAGGAAACGCGCCTTTGTGACTGGGCTTTCAAATGTTATCAATGCTTCATGAATACACAATTCAAACACATTCAGGACAGTATGTTTTACAGTTCTTGCGACTGCATTATTGAACTCTCAACTGGGATTTTGCATTTGTGAATGGGAGTTCAATAATGTAGGGGCTATATATATATATATATATATACTGTATATATATATATATATATATATGTGTGTGTGTGTGTGTGTGTATTTAAAGAGAGTTATAACTATCCCTCTTCACAGTCATGAGTTGAAAATTCAACTCCATTGTAATCAATATAGACACATCTATATTATATCACATTTTGTAGCATACAACAAGTTCTACTGCCAGAGATACCGGTATCATAAAATCGTCTTCAAAATCTTCACAGTCCACTGTAGCATATACACAGAATGAAAAGAAAATTTTGAAGAAGTAAAACAAAAAATGAAAGAAAAAGAAAAACCTTGTCGGCTTTGAAACAAGACTGAGAGACAAGATATGTTACGGTGTAATAGATTCTTTATGGAATGCTCACCGTCATCTCTTAGTTATGTATATCAGGTTTTTGACTGATACGTTTTTTATTTATTTCTGCTTTTCTATAACCAAAAACATACAAATATGTTTTACTTTTTACTTTTACTGTGTTGCTGAGGTTATAATTGCTTTAATAGCTTAGCAATAGATTCTAATTTCATGCTCACAATTTCATTTATAGGGAACATAAGGTAACTATAGAAGTATGGACATGCTGCAAGTACACTGCAGGATGCTTCTTATTTAATATGAGTTTGCCAATGCAACCTATTCTTATTTAATCTAAAATATTACTCATGGAGGCAAAGGGAGCTTTATCTCAAAATGTATTGAGTGGAAAGCGTATAAAACTGGTGGAACAAGAGAAAAATATTTGGCCAGTATAGGAAAGGTTTGAAATATAGGCACTTTTCATTTGGGTTAAAAAAGTAACAATTTAATAAAATAAACTATAAAATATTACAGGTAGTAACATGCATGAATCTGGCACTATGCTAAAATGCAATTTAGTGCTTCTACAGAGGTAGAAAATATGTGGGATTTTCCATAGTTACATAAAAAGAAATTGAAATCTTCATATTACCACAAATACATTGTAGTCAAGCTAACTATATCCTCATTGCATTTCATTGCTTTTGACATTGTCATTAAGTATATATGGCATGGGCAGTCCGGGCACAAATCCTATAATAACAAGGTAGACATGGGTTCAAACATCTGACACTAGCTTTATCCTCCTTTTTTTAGCATAAATAATTCTGATTTTGGGTTTATGTTTCTCTATCTCCTTTTATTGCTATTTATTTTTCTTTTTTTTTTTTAGAGACTTATACATTGTCATACTGCCAAAATTCACTCCAGACCAGCCAATGGGGTATATTTATTAAAGGTCTGACGGACCTGATCCGACAGTGCGGTTCATGCCCGCCAGACCTCGCTGAATGCGGAGAGCAATACGCTCTCCGTATTCAGCATTGCACCAGCAGCTCTTGTGCTAGTGCAATGCCGCCCCCTGCAGATTCACGGCCAATCGGCCGCCAGCAGGGGGTGTCAGTCAACCCGATCGTACTCGATTGGGTTGAATTGCAGCGATGTCTGTCCGCCTGCCGCAGCTTCTTAGCTGCTGTTTCTGGTGAGCCTGCAGGAACTCCATCCGGAGCTTGATAAATGGGCCCCTTTGAATGTTTTTTGTAAAATCCTGCTCCATTGCAACATTGTATTAGCAAAGAAGACATTCAAATAAAATTGTGCTAATTCCAAGCATGGTCATGACAGTGTGGTTCAAAGCGCTTTCGCCTACATTATCTAAACAGGAACAAGCCTTTGTGAATGTGAGTTTCTGTTAGATAACAAACTTGTGAACCTCTCTTCCTTTAGATCACTCTCTATAAAAGTACACCCACTAATAATTGTGCTCAATGGCAGGGTAAGCCTCTCTTTTTGTTTATGCTGGCACTTAATAGAGAATTGATAGTGGTAATAATAATGTCCCATGTAAGACGAAGAGTGTGGGTCTTGTTCACTCAGTGAAACCATGTTTTGTGAACACAAAAATAAACAAAAGCACAACTAACTTTTTTTTTAATTAATTACAAATAATAAGCAGGTTGGTAACTGAACTTTATTACGTGGTATAGGCAGGTTGATAATAAATCAGGAAGAGGTAGAAGTATTAAATCAATTATGTGATCAATTATAATGTATACATAGAAGAGATAGTGTATTGTAAGCATAATCTCCTCTTGAATGTGTTCTCACTGATCTACTTGCAGGAGTGTATTCAATTGTTTACAAATACCTCATTTACCTTAACTTTATCATTGCATTATATGCTTTTTTCCTGTTGTATAAACTGATACATAAGGACTGGTTATAGAAACTTTATGTAAACAAAAAGCTACCAAAGAAATTACATTCCCAGTGTATTAAAATGTTACATTTCAACTGCTCTCTCTTAGTGGCTTTTGTGTAAGTAGAGATAAGATAAGAATGCTATTGTGCATAAATATAAATATACCATGATTATCTGCTATCCCTAGAAATGGGTTATGGTTTCCACTAGCAAAAAATAAATAAATAAAACAAAAATGCTATTTCATATAGAAAACTAGACTGGAGGAAGCCATGTTTGATACATTTTATTCTTTGCAGCTGATATAACAAGTCATTGGAAAGGGAAACCAGTTTTACAGTACACAGTCCCTTTAAGATTTTACAAATGATAGAGAATTTAAAAAAATGTTCCTTACCAAAAACATGATTAATTAAAGAATACATATGATTTACTAAAAGTAAATAAAGCTTCAGGTCCAGCTGAAAAAACATCTGAGTGTAATAGATAGATACTGACTAGTAAATCAGTAAAAAAAATAAGATAAGAGCTAAACAATGAAATAATTAATTGACATATTAATAATATATTTCAAGTGTACAAATTTCCACTCTATTATCATCACTTAATCAAGCACTGAACTTCATCTACATCATCATCCTTATCTAAAGTCAGCCTCACTTCTACACAGAGAAATCTTAATAAATGTATCCATCTTCTTAGAACCTTGTAAAACACCAATATCTGCCCATACACACCCTGATCTTGCAACTTCATCCAATAGCAACACTCCACAGTTTCAACCCAACACTGGCAATTAGTCAATGAAGACAGTCTCAGTTCATCATACAAATTAAAAACAATTCTATAATTACAGCACCATTGTCTCAGTGTGTAAAATGGGTAATCATGATACTTTTCTTACTTTAAAATGTCTTTAACACTCACCATATTGACATCCTATAAAGATGGTACCCAGTTTAAAGACAAGATCAATACCATTAAATTTGCCACCACCACTTCTTCATCAGCAAAACTGACATTTTTAAATTGGAAGCCTTGTTACAAACGTTTATATTTATTTTTTCTTCTCCATCTACAAATACCCAACCTTTTCAGTATAATTTATGATTTCTTCATTTATATCTTACAGCTTCACTCTTATCTCTAATACTTTTCCATCTATATTTAAAATGCTCCTAAAAAAACCATAATGATACTTGACTTATAAATCATGGAGAAATTCAGTAGGCTTGCCGTAGGAGGTTGCCACCAAATCTTATTTTTACTGCCTTGTTTACATTAGAATTTCTATTTCCAGCAAAATATATATATATCACAATAAATTGTTAATACTTTGTACAAATTCAGTGATTGTGTATTTCTCTACCACTGGATTTTATTAAACTGTTCCTGTACTTGGTTGATGGACTACAATTGAATATATATATATATATATATATATATATATATATATATATATATATATATTCATACTGTATATAGATATGTAGATAGATAGATAGATAGATAGACAGGTTTGTATATATATATATATATATATATATATATATATATATATATATATATATATATATATATACCATTTGAAAGCATAACTGGCTTAACACTAAGACAATTAGAAACTTTATAAGCACATATTGAAGTGCTTATAAAGAACATCCCAGCTATTATGTCACTTGAGGCTTATTTTATTTGAGTTAACACAAAGGGAACTAAGAGCTATACACTGATCATTATAGCATATGGTAAAGTATAATTATGAGCAAGACAAGACATTACCTCAGTTATGATGGGTCAACTTTTTCAAGAACATGTATGGGTAATAGAGATAATTTTTCGTTGTTGTTTTATAACTAGTGGCCATCTGGCATATAACAAATATAAAAAAGTAATTGCCAAGCTATCAATTCTAACACTAGAAAAATCTATCCCCAATAATTCTTTCATTTGTTGTTTTAAAGTAAAAGAAATAATAACGAATTATGCTTAAAAAGTGCAAAAAGAAAAGCATTTTATTTTTACACTGCTGCTTGTACATAACTATAGTTTAACCAATAATTAAAGTCAGCTCCTAAACAGCAATGCACTACTGGGAGCTAGCTTAACACATCTGGTAAGCTAGTGAGAAGAGATCAATGTGTTTATCCACCAATTACCGGTTAAATTGTAGCTGTAAATTGTTGCTGCTGAACATATGTACAAACACATTTTAAAGTTACTTAAATTTTTCTTGCCCGCTGTATAATGTGACAGCCATCAGCCAATCACAAACACACGTGTATATATATATATATATATATATATATATATATGCAGCCAAAAGAAAATGCACTCTCAGGACTTTCATAAACAAGTTACTTTTATTTCTGTAACGTTTTCGGAGGTCTTGCCTCCTTCATCAGCATAAATAAAGTGAGAACAAACAAACTCTTAAATAGTGACATACTCACTCAAAATCATTTCAAACCACTACCTGTGCTGGCGCCAAAATTACCGGTGTTGGACCGCATAGTGCGTTCCAAATGTGCTAAGTGGCGGAAGTGGTGCGCCAAACTACTTCCGGTTGTAAAAAATCTATAGCCGTAAACAATCGGCTTTCTCTATACAACTGCTATAATTGTAAAGCCATTGTGGCGTGTTTATCTAAACACATAAAGCAAATTCTTAGCGTGCAAACGTTTATGCTAATATATTAAATAGTGATAGTAAATGTGACAGCCGCTTGTTGCCATAGCAACATAAACAATGCTAGAGTGTAATCCTGAACAGGAACAGATAAACAGTAACTATGTTTCTAAATATACCAAAATGTGTTAAAACGGGCCTGTTATTTGGCTACAATGTATATGTTTACAGATGATGTATATATTAATAAGAGAGGATATCCAAATATATTTATTAGGCACGCCAGCTGGCATGATGTGCTATATATGTTGTTATGTTATCTTATGTTAAAGATATTGAATCAGTATATCCAATATTCATAGAGAAATCTCATATGGAGATATATATATCTCCAATTTAAAGCCTTCAGTTTCTGCATAGCTATACTGCTAAAGATTATCGTCTATCTGCGATCTTCCCATTAGTATGAGCTGTTAACATACATACTGTTCCTAAAAAAGCCTTTTGTGTAATCAAAACTTGAAACAAATATTATTGAAATTTATACCGCTCACCTAGTTCCTATTGAGTGATGAGGTTATATACTCTCAACATATTAAATCTCATAGTGAGAGCTACGTGGGTCATATATGTATATGCCACTCCTATCTTGTGGCTAACAATGCCCTCATATGCTCCCTATGTCAATACTCCAAAGCATTCAAGCACAAACGTACAAAAAGTAAATAGAACTAAACTTAAAAAATAAACTTAAAAATAAAAACAATTAATATAACGGTCTTTCCATACATTTAAGCACTACTTAAACACTATCCCATTCGGGATGGATTTAGCTCTAAAAGTTCTTGATTTTCATATATGCAGAATAGAGAGCGTTCGATCATTAACTCCTGAATTTATGTATGCTGTGATCCGCTCTGTGTTTATTTCTGTGCATTCTTCAGTATCTTCTATTGCACCCTGGACCCCTGGGTTACCGTTGCCTTTAGGATCGAATGCTTAGTATGCATTGTGTTATCCTAGTTATTATGCCATCAAAATATTCTCCATATTGTTATTTCTTCTTCCTGGGTTGCTTAAGGATCAAGTGTCCAGTTTTGGCTATGTGTATTGCTATGTGTGAAAAAATGCACCCAGGCATTTTTCCTTTGTGGGCGAGTTCTGGTGTTTTGGATACCTATACACACGACCAGGCGTGCCCCTCCTAAATTAACCTCATCATTTCTACCACTTGATAAACGGAACTTTCCTATTGTGATTTTGCTCTAAGTATACAAGATTGGATACATCTTTTGTCATAAGGTTCAGTGTGATTGCTGTGGAAATTCTCTTCATAGGCTCCCTTACTTTCTGGTACTAACCATGTCATCACAAGGTGAGAGCCAACAAGATCCTATGGTCATTCATGTGGAAACAGTTGAAGATCCGGCAGTACAAGCCATAGCAGCACAAACAGGGACGGTTTCCTACACCGAGGATGACGCTAACCGCATATTGTTTGCACCCATATCCAGAACGTCTGGTGAGACTCCTATTAATTTATATTTTGCTTTGCTAAAATTGAAAAAACGTGAGATAGATTTATCTTTACACGGTAGCTATCTTTCAGATTATCATAGAAATGGGCAAATTCCAAGGGGGTTTAGGGTACACAATATTCCCACCATAGGCAGAGACAACCCTGAATTCAGAAAGAAGTGGTGCTACATTTTAAACAAATGTTCTTTTGATTTAATATTATTGGTTATTGAAGAAGTCACTTCTATCCTAACTAAGGTTAAAATTGAAATTCAGCAGTTTGAAACAACACATAACCCAGTTCTTGCTAATGATCAACAAGAAAATTGGTTATCCAAAATCAAAACTCAAATTGATAAATACAAAAATGATTTAATTACATTTAAAAATAGAAAACTGGATACTGTTAAGCTAGATTATTCTCAGGGCAAGGTATATAAATGGCTCACAGGCACTAGAGAGATACAGCCCAGGAGAAGACAGCGTGACAGGCGTGTACGCTTTGACACAGTGGATACTAGTGGAGCTGAGTCCACTGATAATGAGAGAGCTCTTAATGCAAGGCCATACACCCCACCGGGCACAAGTGACAATTTTGACCAATACAATGCACAGTCAACACCCAGACATTTTTTAGGGGTTACAACACGCTCACAGAGAGCAGACATACGAGACCCCACATCAGGCGGGCGGGCACCAAGACACAGACCGCCAAGAAGGGGGAGGCGAGGGATGCAATAATTAATTTGAGCTCTCATGTTCTGACAAATGGTGAAATACAACTGTTAAATAAGGGACTATCATTTGTTCCCAGCACAACAATCAATGAGTATGAACAGAAAGTTGATATTCACAAATTTTGCAGAACTTTAAAGCTTAAAGAATTTTTCCAGAATACTATATCAGATAACACCAAAACTGCAATTGAACGTCAATGTCATATACCAAGCTCATTTGAGCCTACCAATTATAGTGCTAGCACCAAGACCTTTATTCGCATGGTCTCTCAAGACCTAGACAAGGACAGAGAGCACTCTATATGGAAACATAATCTCACACAAATGGAAAGAGAAGCCATTAAAACACTCCAGGATGACACCTCCCTCACCATTAGACCAGCGGATAAGGGAGGGGCCATAGTCCTTTTGAACTATGACTATTACAAAGGTGACATTGTACATCAACTCTCAGATACATCTACATACATGGCTCTGAAGGGTGATCCAACAGATACATACAAAAAACAATTGGATGATTTAATTCAGATGGGTTGCGAACAGGGTTTTATCTCTGAACACATCAAAAAGTACTGCATCACATCACACCCAAGGATACCCATACTATACACAATACCTAAGGTGCACAAGGATGCAAAGACACCTCCGGGTCGTCCCATTGTGTCGGCAGTGGATTCCTTATGCCAACCGGTATCACAGTACATTGACTTACTGCTACAGCCGGTTGTCAGAGGAACACGATCCTTTTTGCTGGACACCAGCGAATTCATTAGACTGTTGGGGGCTGTTCACGTCCAGACTGGTGACATTTTGGTCACTATGGACGTGAACAGCCTGTACACTATTATTCCCCACGGGGAGGGATTAGAAGCAGTTAGGGCACACCTCACGAATAATCCCCTCTATGAAGGACCCCCTATTGAATACCTGCTGTCTCTCATTGAATTTTGTTTACACAAGAATTATTTTAGATTCGAAAACAAATTCTTTCTTCAGATAGCAGGTACGGCCATGGGGTCATCCATGGCCCCCTCCTATGCTAACATCTTCATGTCACATTTCGAGAATATATACCTATGGGGAAAATGTGATTCATCCATCATTTTCTACCGTAGGTATATTGACGATATCTTTTTGATTTGGAGAGGGGGCATGGATGACCTCCATGAGTGGTTTGAAACAATCAATAATACACAGACCACTGTTAGATTCAAAATGCTAAGTAACGCAGAGTCTATTAACTTCCTTGACCTTAAAGTATACAAAACCACACAGGGAGTAGGATGTACACTATTCAGTAAACCCACGGATAGGAACTCCCTATTGAGGTCAGATAGCTGTCACCCCCCAGCATTACTAAAGGGTATATTGAAATCACAGCTTATCAGAACAGTTAGAAATAATTCGGATCCCATATTAGGAGCCACTCAGTTGTCTGAAATGGGTGCAAAATTTGAAGAGAGGGGATATAAGGTCCAACACATCAGCAAGATGATGAAGGAAGTGTCACAAATAACACAAGCACAACTATTGGCTCAAGAACCGAGACAAATCAGGGATGATAAAATCATACTGACAACTACATTTTCTCCTAGTACCAGAAATGCTGGACTCTCTTTAAGGACACATTGGCCTATCGTTTCCACTGATCCAAAATTACAATTTAGCAAACACCTGACGCCTATGGTCGGCTATAGGAGGGGCACAAATCTGCGAGACCTATTAGTCAAAACTGACTCAAAGGCAAGTTACAATCCCAGGACACATACTAACATCAGAGGATCTTATAGATGCTTAGGATGCACTACCTGTAATGGACTTATAAGTACCAGAATATTCAACCATCCTCATACCAACAGGCAGTTCCATATACGACATTCGATTACCTGTACGACCACACATGTTATCTATTTACTGGTATGCCCATGCTCTTGGCATTATGTCGGTAAAACGACAGGTACCCTGAGAGAAAGGATGGCCAATCATCGTCACGCCATAAGGTCGGCTCATAAATCCGGGGAATCGGAACAACCAGTAGCGAGACACTGTGCAGAGTACAGACACTCGGTGGCATCAATAAGATACACACTCATTGATCATGTACCCCCATTAGATAGAGGGGGGGACAGAGGTAAATTACTTCTGCAACGAGAGGCACAATGGATGTACCGACTGGGTACCATTCACCCAGGGGGGCTCAACACCACCCCTGATTTTAAGGCTTTGGTGTAATATAGCTATATAATGTGATACAAGCTCAGGGTACGGCACCTAGACTATTAAGACTCTGTGCGCCATGTGGTCGGCGTGCCTCGTCCTAGGGGTACCCCTAAACCATGTTGACACACAGCACCAGGGATAGGAATCTTTGGTATTTCTAACACCTGTGTGGATGTCGGATAGTGGTGCCTTGGAGTTACCAGTTTTTTTTCACACATAGCAATACACATAGCCAAAACTGGACACTTGATCCTTAAGCAACCCAGGAAGAAGAAATAACAATATGGAGAATATTTTGATGGCATAATAACTAGGATAACACAATGCATACTAAGCATTCGATCCTAAAGGCAACGGTAACCCAGGGGTCCAGGGTGCAATAGAAGATACTGAAGAATGCACAGAAATAAACACAGAGCGGATCACAGCATACATAAATTCAGGAGTTAATGATCGAACGCTCTCTATTCTGCATATATGAAAATCAAGAACTTTTAGAGCTAAATCCATCCCGAATGGGATAGTGTTTAAGTAGTGCTTAAATGTATGGAAAGACCGTTATATTAATTGTTTTTATTTTTAAGTTTATTTTTTAAGTTTAGTTCTATTTACTTTTTGTACGTTTGTGCTTGAATGCTTTGGAGTATTGACATAGGGAGCATATGAGGGCATTGTTAGCCACAAGATAGGAGTGGCATATACATATATGACCCACGTAGCTCTCACTATGAGATTTAATATGTTGAGAGTATATAACCTCATCACTCAATAGGAACTAGGTGAGCGGTATAAATTTCAATAATATTTGTTTCAAGTTTTGATTACACAAAAGGCTTTTTTAGGAACAGTATGTATGTTAACAGCTCATACTAATGGGAAGATCGCAGATAGACGATAATCTTTAGCAGTATAGCTATGCAGAAACTGAAGGCTTTAAATTGGAGATATATATATCTCCATATGAGATTTCTCTATGAATATTGGATATACTGATTCAATATCTTTAACATAAGATAACATAACAACATATATAGCACATCATGCCAGCTGGCGTGCCTAATAAATATATTTGGATATCCTCTCTTATTAATATATACATCATCTGTAAACATATACATTGTAGCCAAATAACAGGCCCGTTTTAACACATTTTGGTATATTTAGAAACATAGTTACTGTTTATCTGTTCCTGTTCAGGATTACACTCTAGCATTGTTTATGTTGCTATGGCAACAAGCGGCTGTCACATTTACTATCACTATTTAATATATTAGCATAAACGTTTGCACGCTAAGAATTTGCTTTATGTGTTTAGATAAACACGCCACAATGGCTTTACAATTATAGCAGTTGTATAGAGAAAGCCGATTGTTTACGGCTATAGATTTTTTACAACCGGAAGTAGTTTGGCGCACCACTTCCGCCACTTAGCACATTTGGAACGCACTATGCGGTCCAACACCGGTAATTTTGGCGCCAGCACAGGTAGTGGTTTGAAATGATTTTGAGTGAGTATGTCACTATTTAAGAGTTTGTTTGTTCTCACTTTATTTATGCTGATGAAGGAGGCAAGACCTCCGAAAACGTTACAGAAATAAAAGTAACTTGTTTATGAAAGTCCTGAGAGTGCATTTTCTTTTGGCTGCATATCTTTTACAAATTTGCACCCAGGCATTTTTCCTTTGTGGGCGAGTTCTGGTGTTTTGGATACCTATATATATATATATATATATATTGAGCTTTTGCACATGTTTAGTAGAAGATGGAGCCTCAGAAAGTGTGCATAGTAAAAGATTGTGAACATTTTGATAATGTGAGGAAAATGAAAAGTTATTTTTAAAGATTGCATTCTCTATCTGAATCATGAAAGTATAATTTTTACTTTACTGTCCCTTTAAATGGGCAGTAAACCTACACAATAATGTTATATAATTCTGCACATAGTGCTTAATGGCACAATCGGGCCGGCTGTGACTAGACAGCGTGCCGCAATGCGCTTAGGGAAAAAAACAGACCCTCTCAGTAGAGCCAGGAGCGGCGTTCTGCAAAATTCTACTAAGTGAAAAAATATCTCTGAAATACTTTGTTATATAAAGTTGTCTGGCAGGGGGCTAGCAAGTTGCTAGCAGGGGGCGGAATTGCACCAGCAGTTAACAAGAACTGCTGGTGCAATGATAAATGCCGAGAGTGTATGCTGTTGGCATTTATTGATGTGCAGTGGACATTATCTGCTATATTGAATCATGTGTGCTTGCACCATAATAAATAGGCCCCATTGTATCAATCAGAAAGAAACATCTGAAACTTATACCTTTATATTGTAATGAAAACACAAATAATGATGAAATAACCAAAACATTTACCTATTCATATAAATCATGTAATAATTTTATGACCAATGAACATTAGAATAAATATCAATAGGAGAAAACTGACCATTAAGGGGAAAAGAAATACAGAAGATATGGAAATAGAGGGGAAATGTAAAATGGAAAAAATAATAAAATATATTAGGTCAAGGCATAAATGTGCAAGCAAAAAGGAATTGGAAAAACATTTACTTATGTAAAGCAATCATATATTAACATCTGAATTTAATAAGGATATAATTGTCTCCATTCTCTAGTTCTTGGCCTTCTTTTTCTGGAAGTAATCATCCACTCACGATCAGTGCACATCTGAAGTTGAGTATATCTTAAATAAATTAATATTTCATATAATAATCTAAATTCTCTATTTTGGTTTACCAGTGTAAGTCTCATTGCCTATTTATAGCTTATTAGTTAGGTTTAGTGCATGTTGTTCATCTTCATAATATAGATGAGAAAACATCTAACAGATGAGGGCGTATCTTATAATAACAAAAAATTTATAGTTCATATAATAAAGATAGATATATATAGTGAAAGTTCAGCCAAGCGTAATACACATAGAACCACTTATAAACAGTATAACATAGTCCTATATCTATAATTATTAAGCTTACATTTCTTTTAAATAATATTGAAAAAACATAATTTATGTAAGATATGCAGAAGATGATCACAAAAAAGTTGGTAGTGTGATCTCTGATTTCAATTGTTCTGTAATAGTTCTATGACAGTATACTTTTTTTGGTATTGTTCTAAAAAATACCTTTATCTTCCAAAATGTTTGATTATAAAAATAGATAATAAAAAATAATAATAATAATAATATGATTTAACTTTACAAAATGTATTTGTAGGTAATAAAAAACAAAACAAAATAATAATACCCAGAATAATTAATCTGTTTCCATATTTACTCTAAATACATTACAAATCATTATGTATGAATATGAAATAGGTTAAAATGAATTAAAATCAAATGTTATAACTGTTTACCTTTCATTTTTTCGTAATTAAGTCGTTAGTATCCTTTAGCTGCTTATACTGTCTTCTCTCTATAGCATGAAAACCAAAGCTAACATTATGTCATTTGTAAATTCATAGATACATTAAATATAAACTTAAAACTAAAAAAAGGAATACATAAAAATCCAACAATGCCTTCAATCATATCTGTATCTACATAAGCCTCTTCTGCTACTGGAAAATAATTCTGATCATAGAGTGTGATTAAAATACCTTTAGATTAAAAAGCAGCTTTTGGTTGGGATTCTTTGGGTAATGCAAAAAGCTGGGGCAGATACCAGATATGGAGCAGTGAGGTCTACAGGGTTGACTGCTTTAAGAGATCAAAAAATATTGGCACATAATTCCAAAATGCCTATTTTTAAGGGGATTTAGTCAATTAGGGCAACAGACTGATCTTTTGATTATGATTTATAATTGTTTTTAGAATTGGTTTCTTTGTTCTCTCTCAAGCTATTATTTTGCTAACATGTTTACCTTTTTGTGTGTGATATTGGGCTATGCAACCATCTATAAAAAGTAAAAAAACATAATTGTTATATTCCAAACTTAGACCAGGGCACGCACATGATTTCTTATAAGCTAGGCCAAGGTGTTTAAGGGAGTTGAAGTAAGGGCTTTTCTTGAAAATCATATTTCAGGTGTTTCCTATAAGTAAGAATGTATTATATCTTAAGATTTAAGATCAACAGAAACTAGCAAGTTTACAGTTCTTTGTTTATTTAAATTCTAATGTAGGATTTTTCATGTATTAAGATAGCTGTTTGACCAGCAACCAGAAACAGAGCTTCAAAATCAAATATTCCTGACAGGCATTGTTTAATGTAATTATGTACTCTGCATATAACTAAATGCTGCACCATTCAGCTTCAGAATTTGCTGTATGCATAATTCTCCTCTAGTGATTATTATGTGTATGGGGTCAATAAACAAAGTCTCCTTAAAGGACCTAGTGTGATTCTTGACTGTGAGTGCTTGGGGAAAATTAGAAAAATCTACCACCAGTGTAATGCCCCTTCTTTGTCTTTCAGATAGATCTTTATTGCCATATTAAACATTTCTATTAAAGTCAGCACTTAAGCCTTAGCAGGCATTATTGAAATATTACATTTAAAATATTTTAAACATTTTAAAAATGATTTAACATACTGAAAATATTTTACATAATCCACCGACTAAACCTATATATTTTACAGTATGTTAAATATTTTCAAATAATTTTAATAAGTATTTAAATATTTTATATGTAATATTTCAATAACGTGCCTTAAGATTACTACGTTTTCATGTGCGCTACCCCGACCATGTTAAAATCTAAATCACAAGACAAAATGTGCAAAATGCATATTTTACATTCCTAGGTTCTTCACATAGAAAATAATGTACTTTCTATGATTAAATATGTATTTCTATATATATATATCTGATACTGTTCATGTAAGATACATATCTACGGTATACCTATTTATCTATATATAGAAACACAAAAGAATATCCGGGCTCTCCTTTAGGTAAAAAGTCACAAGTCTTTATTTCATATAAAGATAAAAACATGTAAAGTTGAATCCAATCTTCCACAACTGAAAATTCAGACACTAGGCAAAGTAAATGAGGACTGCAAGAATCTGTGGGAACAGACATGTTTCATGCTCAATCAGCACTTGTTCACTGCCCACAGTATTCTTGCCTCCTCTATCCCTTAAATACTTACGGCTAGATTTAGAATGTGTTTTTTTTTTTTTTTTGATCAGCCAATCAGATTGAGCTTGCATTCTATTGGCTGATCGGAACAGCCAATAGGATGCGAGCTCAATCTGATTGGCTGATCGGATCGGCTGAATTTTTCCTACCTTAATTCCGATTGGCTGATAAAATCCTATCAGCCAATCGGAATTCGAGGGACGTCATCTTGGATGACGTCATTTAAAGGAACCTTCATTCGGACGTCAGTGAAGAAGGATGGTTTCGCGTCGGCTGCTTCAAGATGGTCCCGCTCTGCGCCAGATGGAAGAAGATAGAAGATGCCGTCTGGATGAAGATGTCTGCCGGTCCGGATGTCCTCTTCTGCCCGGATAGGATGAAGACTTCGGACCCTCTGGAGTAGCTCTTCTGCCCGGATAGGATAAAGACTTTGGACCCTCTTCTGGATGGATCGGTGATACCCGGCTGGGTGAAGATAAGGTTGGAAGATCTTCAGGGGCTTAGTGTTAGGTTTTTTAAGGGGGGTTTGGGTGGGTTAGATTAGGGGTATGTGGGTGGTGGGTTGTAATGTTGGGGGAGTATTGTATGTTTTTTTTACAGGCAAAAGAGCTGGTTACTTTGGGGCATGCCCCGCAAAAGGCCCTTTTAAGGGCTGGTAAGGTAATAGAGCTGTTAACTTTTTATTTTAGAATAGGGTAGGGCATTTTTTTATTTTGGGAGCTTTGTTATTTTTTTAGGGGGCTTAGAGTAGGTGTAGTTAGTTTAAAATTCTAGTAATATTTTTTTTTGTAATTTAGTGGGGGTTTTTTGTAATTTAGTTTAGTTGACTTAATTGTAGGTAATTGTAGGTAGTTTAGTTTATTTATATATTGATAGTGTAGTGTTAGGTTTAATTGTAACTTAGGTTAGGATTTATTTTACAGGTAATTTTGTAATTATTTTAACTACGTAGCTATTAAATAGTTATTAACTATTTAATATCTATTGTACCTAGTTAAAATAAATACAAAGTTGCCTGTAAAATAAATATAAATGCTAAAATAGCTACAATATAATTATTCGTTATATTGTAGCTATATTAGGGTTTATTTTACAGGTATGTATTTAGCTTTAAATAGGAATAATTT
The DNA here is from genome assembly GCF_027579735.1 of Bombina bombina. Lineage (NCBI taxonomy): Eukaryota > Metazoa > Chordata > Amphibia > Anura > Bombinatoridae > Bombina > Bombina bombina. Next base: position 381,892,991 of record NC_069501.1, read on the forward strand.
ATTTAATAAGAGTTAATTTATTTCGTAAGATAAAAATTATATTTAACTTAGGGGGGTGTTAGTGTTAGGTAGGTAGCGGCGACGTTGGGAGAGGCATATTAGGGGTTAATAAATATTATGTAGGTGTTGGCGATGTTAGGGGCAGCAGAATAAGGGTACATAGGGATAATGTAGGTGGCAGCGTTGTGCGGTCCGCAGGTTAGGGGTTAAAATTTTTTATTAGAGTGGCGGCAATGTGGGGGGACCTCGGTTTAGGGGTACATAGGTAGTTTATGGGTGTTAGTGTACTTTAGAGCACAGTAGTTAAGAGCTTTATGAACCGCCGTTAGCCCATAAAGCTCTTAACTCCTGACTTTTTTCTGCAGCTGGAGTTTTGTCGTTAGAGTTCTAACGCTCACTTCAGCCAAGACTCTAAATACTGGTGTTAGGAAGATCCCATTGAAAAGATAGGATATGCAATTGGAGTAAGGGGATCTGCGGTATGGAAAAGTCCCAGCTGGAAAGTGAGCGTTAGACCCTTTCCTGACTGACTCTAAATACCAGCGGGCGGCCAAAACCAGCGTTAGGAGCCCTTAACGCTGGATTTGACGGCTAACGCAGAACTCTAAATCTAGGCATTAATTCTTAAAGGCATATACTCACCATATAAAAAGTTCTCATTTAACTTCAGCAATTAAAGAATATATACATGCAGTGCACACAGAGTTGATCCACAATAGAAATATTAAATATTAACTATAATACTAAATTCTCTAAATTAGGTTAAATACTTTATATAAATTCTATATATAGAAATATGTATTTAAGAATTAATAGAACATTTTCTGTTATGTGAAGAACATTTGAATATAAAATATTAATATTTCATGTCGGGTTTAGAGCTCTTGAATATATGTGGTTGGGTTAGTGCACAAGTATGGGTGTTTAGTTTTTTTTAAAGTTTTAGAACTTAATTGACTTTTATGTGAGAAGTTAACACAGTTGTGATATTTTTTACTTTCATCTTGTAATACGGTTATTTATTATTAAGGTAAAAAAATATATACAATTATAAATATGCAAAACTGTGTTGCTTACCAAAATACAAGTACTTTTGAATTTAAAAATGTTTTACAAAATATGATACACAACAGAACTGACAGGAAAACAATAGTGCAGATAGAGTGTACTGCTAGCAAGCTTACAATTGAACTATTTTTTTTTGTTACATTATGAAATTCCCCTTGCATTAATAGAAACACTTTTCAATAAATGTTACTTGCATTATAACTAAAGAGAATGCCATACAGCATTAAACATGTGAGAGTTGTGAGTGGTCAAATGATGTCCAGCACAAAAAAATGTAAATAACTTCATCCCAAAGATAGAGACTAAAGGCAACACCAAAGGGTTTTTGGACTTGAAGGCTTTCCATAAACTGAGACATTAGGCTAGACTCATAGACCACCCCCTTCACTTGCGCACTTTGGAACTCTCGCTCTGTTTGCAACAAGCTCACTTTTTATACATGACCTCTTTATCTCTCACTCTCTCAATCTTTTGGCTCTCTCCTTCAGAAACTGCTTCCTCTGTTGCACTGTCACATGGGGGTCTCCACTTCAGCCACACTCCTAGGTCTAACAATAGACATGGAGGTGGTGTTGGTATTCTACTTTCCTCTTGTTGCACCTTTAAACAAATACATCCCTTCTCTTCCCTCATATTTTCTTCATTCGAAACACACATTATTTGCTTATTCTCTCCCCTCTCTATACGCGTTGCAGTCATATACCTCCCCCTGGCTCAGCAACTCTATTTCTAGATCACTTTGCTGCCTGGCTACCTTACTTTTATTCCTCAGATACCCCTGCCCTCATTCTCAGTGACTTCAACCTCCATGTTGATAATCCCACTGCCTCCTCTGCAAAACATCTTCTGCAGCTCACTTCCTCTTTCAGCCTGTCACAATGGACTGACTCTCCCACTCACAAAGATGGTCACTCCCTTGATCTGATTTTCAGTTATCGATGCACTACCTCAAACTTCACAAACTCACCTTTTCCTCTTTCTGACCACCACCTCCTCACTTGTACCATCACCTCCCTCCCTAAAACTCTCCCTCCTTCTACCCCCACACTAAACTTCACAGAAGAATCAAGTCATTAGATCAGCAACAGCTCGCTAGCTCTCTCAAACCTCTTCTCTCTTCCATCCCCTTCTTTTCCTGTCCTGATGAATCCATCTTCCACTATAACTCCACCCTTACATCGGTCCTTGATTACCTGGCCCCACCTACCATAGCTCGGAAAACATACACTCATCCTCAGCCCTGTCATACTCCTCTGACACGGTACCTACGCAGATGTTCCCGTACTGCTGAGCGACACTGGAGGAAATCTCGGAGTTCTGCTTACTTTCTTCACTATAAGTTCATCTTGAACTCTTACTATTCTGCCCTTAATCTATATAAGCAACACTACTTCTCTACTCTTATCTCTACTCTTTCTTCAAACCCAAAACGTCTGTTCTCCACATTCAATACTCTTCTCCGCCCACCCCCACCTCCCACCTCCCACCACAACTTTTCTCTCAGCCCAAGATTTTGCCAGCTACTTCAACAACAAAATCGACTCCATCAGAACTGAAATCAGCTCTCAACATACTACCGGTCTCCCACCCCCTCAAAAGCTCACAATCATCCAAAACCCACATAGCCATAAATTTAGCTCTTTTGCCTCTGTTACAGAGGATGAAGTTTCTGCACTTATACTATCCTCTCACCTCACTACCTGTCCCCTCGACCCCATCCCCTCACAACTACTCCCCTCCCTTTCTTCTACCCTTACCCCTATACTCACACACATCTTCAACCTCTCCCTCAGCACTGGTATAGTTTCCACATCTCTTAAACATGCATTAGTCACACCTATCCTCAAAAAACCATCTCTCGATCCAACCTCCCCATCCAACTACCACCATATTTCCCTACTACCTCTTGCCTCAAAGCTTCTTGGAAAGCTAGTATAGGCACGTCTATCCCATTTCCTTACATTAAACTCCCTCCTTGGCCCACTGCAATCTGGATTTCGCCCCCTTCACTCAACAGAGACAGCAATTTTTATGGTTAACAATGACCTACTTACAGCAAAATCAAAAGGCCACTTCTCTCTACTTATCCTCCTTGATCTGTATGCAGCCTTTGTTACTGTCAACCACCCTCTTTTGCTCTATACCCTCCAATATTTTGGCATCTGTGACACAGCTCTCTTGGTTCTCTTCCTATCTTTCTAACTGTACCTTTAGTGTAGCCTTCTCTGAGGTATCCTCTGCCCGTTACCTCTTTCTGTTGGTGTACCGCAAGGCTCTGTCCTTGGTCACCTTCTCTTTTCAATCTACACGTCCTCACTAGGTTCTTTAATAAAGTCCCACAGGTTTCATTATCATTTGTATGCCGATGATACCCAAATCTACCTCTCTGCACCAGAATTATCTCCTTCCTTGCAAACCCTTGTCACTAACTGTCTCTCTCATATCTCATCTTGGATGTCCTCTCACTACCTCAAGCTAAATCTCTCCAAAACTGAGCTCCTTATTTTCCCCCCTTCTTCAAAAATCTCCACCCCCCATGTCTCTATAACTGTTGACAACTCCATCATTACCCCAACCTCACATGCCCGATGTCTTGGGGTCACACTTGACTCATATCTTTCTTTTAATCCTGACATTCAGTCCTTGGCTAAAGCCTGCCGCTTCCACCTTAAAAACATCGCTAAAATTAGAAATTTCCTTACACAAGACGCAGAAAAGATTTTAATCCACTCTCTCATCCTTTCCCACCTCTCTGGTCTCCCTAGCTGCCGCCTAGCTCCTTTACAATCCATAATGAATGCCTCTGCCAGGCTCATCTTCTTTGCATTTTGCTCTTCATCTACCACACCTCTCTGCCAATCCCTTCACTGGCTTCCTATTGCCTCCATGATTAAATACAAAATTCTCACTCTGACACACAAAACCCTTAATTACATTGCTCCCCCTTACATCTCAGACCTTGTCTCCAGATACTCTCCCTCCCATCCCCTTCGCTCTGCTCATGATCTCCTACTCTTCTCCACTCTTGTTACTTCCTCATATTCCCGTTTACAAGATTTCTCAAGACTGGCTCCCATCTTATGGAACTCTCTGCCTCGCTCCACAAGAATCTACCCTAGTTTTAAAAGCTTCAAGTGCTCCCTGAAGACTCTACTATTCAGGGACGCTTACAACCTGCACTAACCTTCCTATCTCCACTTATATCCCCTAAAACCCCATAGCATGTAAGCCTATGAGCCCAGCTGTTTGTAGTTCAACTTCATAGGAGCCGACTACAACAGTGCAACTATCGGCAGAACCCTTCATTTGATCCCATTTGATCCCTGTAATCATTTTTATATACTACCCATGTTCATAGCACTGCAGAACCTGTTGGCACAATAACAATTTGATAATAATAAATAAATATTAGACACAGTTTGTTTAGGTGCCTCATTGAGAAGGTGAGATAATTAGACTTGCTGAACCTATATATATTCTAGCCTTTCGTCAGTGAAGGTTGCTGCCACTTTGAACACGGAAAAGCAATAATTACAATTATGTAAATGTTCATCTGATAAAATATTGCTATATATATTTGTTCAAGCATGTGAGTGCCACAAAAATGTTATTTATAAGGCATAAAAAAGTGATAAAAATACATTTTATTCAAGCTACATTAGAAAATAAGTACAAATATGGAAAGGACTATGTAGGGAGAAGTCTGATTTGTTTTACCCCCTAGTGCCACTTAATTATAGCTCCTTTATAGTGTGTGAAATGCGTCAGATGTCTCCCTAGTTTTTTTTCCCCATTTTATTTGTATTTTATTAATGTAACTTGAATAAATGTTTATCTCTACACTCTGTAGAGTAGCGTTGTGTTTTTTTGTTGTTTTTTTGCCTTAAATTTGGTAAAAGACTGTTTGTGGTATTGTGCATTTTGGGTAGGTGCAGTTTCCTACCTGGAACTTCAGCACCGGTTTAGTTATTCCGGCAGTTGTCAGGAGTGTAGTATTGCATGCTTTTTGACATTAAGATACTATTGCCCTTCTGTAGCTGACAAAGCTATCTTGTTTTCTAATTTTTCTTTATTTATGCTTAACAATGGAACTTGGTAGTGGCAAGTTGATGAATTTGAGACAGAAGTGTCTCCTTTTTTTCAGTGGAGCTGAAATGCCCACTTCTTACAAAGGGCGGTTTAAATATTCACAAATCCAAAAAGTATAAGATGTGCTGTGAATTCTTTCAGGAAGATAATAGTTTTGCAAATTAATTTCATCTAGTTTTGAAACAAGACCATTATAACATCATACTCTATATTGTTATATCTGTAGTTCTTCATCCAAGCTTGTTTCCATAATTTATAAAGAATTAGATTAAAGAGGCACAAATTGTGAAATTGATGGAGCAAACCAAAAACGATAAAGTCAAAATTAAACTTTCATGATTTAGACACAGTATGCAACAACCTTCCAATTTACTTCTATTAGTCAATTTTTTTTGTTCTCCTGATATATTTTGCTGAAAATCATTCATAGGTATGTTCAGGAACAGCAATGCTCTACTGGGAATTGGTGGCTGCATATAAATGCTTCTTGGCATTGGCTCACTTAATGTGTCTAGCTAGCTCCCAGTATCGCATAGCTGCTTTATCTGAATTGAGAAAGAAAAATGTGGGGTTCCATGTCCCTTTAATGGAGCATTATATTGCTAGTTTAGTATGATAAAGTACAAAGTAACAGTTTCAGGGTTAAAATGAAACCACATATGTATATGTCAGCATTATGGTTGTGTTGCATATCAAGCTGTTGGATACATTACTTGGTATAAGGTTTTCAAAGATCAGTTTACAGTTCAATAAGTAGATTAGCAGCCACTGTATTTATTACTACAGGTTAATGGGCTACATTTATTAAAGGTCCGGTAGACATGATTCACTACCTCAACCATGTCCACTGGACCTTACTTGTGCAATGCCGTCCCCGGCTTGCTAGTGGCCAATGGCTGCCAATCATCCCGATCAGATTGGGAAGGTTTCTTTGCACCAAACTGAAATACTTTTGCATCTTGTTAAATGGTGCACAATTAGTTTTCTTATTTTCCTGCTTAAAAATACCTTAGCTACAATAGGTTTGATTTTTTTACCTGTAACTTCTACAAAATGATTTGTTTTTACACCTAACTTTTTGCCAAAAACATAGAAAGCTTAATTTATCAAGCCACTTCTTAGCCTCTCTGCCACTTCATGCAGGACATAAAAAACCCAGAGTTATGGGTCTAAGAGGATTGAAAAGTGGACCTAGTTTTATTTGAGGTGGTAAAGTTTCGAAACTGGTGGCAAGATAAAATTATATTTAGACTTGATATGGAACATTTTCTAAAATGTTCGATACCAATGGAAACTAGGTCCTAGCTTGCTTTCATGGGAAGAATAAAACATAGTTTTTCTTGGTCAGAGCAAGATAACGTTGCCTTCTGCTCAAAACTGTGAGATATCTTTAAATACACCTAAAATATTATACTAATTTGCTGATTAGCTTTTTCCCACTCTTGTGTTTAGCTGGTTTTGTGCTAATTTTGGTGTTTACATGTAAACACTATTGTTAGTCATATTTAAGTAGGCCCAGTAAATTTAGAAAATACTATGATTATATTTGTATTTTATGGCGTCAGAAGACTGCAACAAAAAATGTTGAAAAAAATGTATTGAAATAAATATTTTAATAAATAACATTGAACATAGCTAGATGACTACTGTTGCTAATCTGATTACATTACTATATTACCATCAAGGGTAGCAAAATTGAAAAAAGAGGCATCCATTTAATAAAATCTAGACAGGCACTTTTTTGCTTGTATAGAAATAAGAGCACTTTTTTCTAGGTGATCTCTTTTACCAAAGTGATCACCTGGTTATACTAACCAAAAGATCATATTTATTTAAGATAAGGAGTTGCGCATCATAAAATCGCTATAAAATCATTATTGGAGGAATTCTAGACATTCCAGATTGTTATGATGTGTTTATATAGATCCCCTCTCCAATAAAACTCCATGTAGCATAGTTTTAACAATTTGTTTATATTTATGGGCTTGGTGCTATCAAAGCAGGAGATTCTCTTTCAACTGAATGTACTGTAGCTGCTAAGAGAGCTGAGAGAGACAGGTCAGAATCATTTCTTCCCATCCAGCTCCCTTGACTTCCTGGTTCCACCCATTTGTGACATAACCACTCACATTTGTGATGACGTCAACTGCACTCCTATGAACCCTTGGGAGTGCCACTCTCTACGCCACCAATGATAATAATAATAGATAATTAATAAAAGACATTTTAACTTTCCACATTGCCGCCTGTAATTAAGTGTAAGCTTTTTAGTTTAAACACCATTGATAAAAGGCTGCAATGGGATCTCTGAAAAAGTGCTTCGAACAGTGACCCCCCCTTGTGCATGAAAATAACTAGTCATCATACAGTGAGGAGGTTAACATGGCAATGAAACATTGTAGCAATTTAAAATGATATTATTATATACAGTGATATAATACAGTTAACCATAGATTTACATTTCTTGTTACATTAATTATATTTGCTTTTTTGTATTTAATATTTTGCAGATGAGCTGCAAAAATCCAGTAAAGTGGTGGAGTTCTTCAAACAATATTTCACACATACATGTTTGATCCCTTCTCAGTCTTCCCCTTTTTTATTGCTTTGACTCTACCATAAAACATTATTTTCATTATTAAACCGTTATTTCTAAACTATTAAAGTGAAGGTCCATTTTGATGAATTAGTGCCCGGTTTTTAATAAACCTATTAAAAACAAGGGCACTTTGGGGGGCGGAGCCGACCATGGACTGAAATGGCCGCATAGTTCTGAAGCTCTGTAAATCCTAAGACACAGTTGGGGCATAATACCCTATTTACTCATGCTTTAATCATATAAATATGTTCTGCAACTTCATTGAACTTTACAGCAAAGAGAAAGCTAAAGAAACAAAGCATGAGTAACATAATAAGCACTGCTTATAACGGAGCACCACAACCGCCATATAAAAAACAGCTTTAACCTTATAAAACAAACTAAACTCGCCACAGAGACAGGACCGCTAGTCGCAATTTAGATCCGGCACCACTCCCAAGAAAAAGCAACTACCCGATCACTAACCGAGAGAGCTGGCGTGGTGACAGACCGGGTACAGAAAAGAAGCTGAAGGAGGCGGCCATAACGGCGCCAGCGCAAGTGAAAGGTGAGCGCCATATTTGAACAAAACAAAAGCACAGGTGATCAGAATTACTCATACCGCTGCAGTATAGACACAGGTCACACGGAGCTGAGCGACACAGGCATCGGGTGGGAGGCCCTCCGCTACAGATAACGCCATTTGCCATACAGCTAACAGCAGCTGCTTTAGAGCCATTTTGTCAGGCACAAAGGCGGGCCCATACACGCTGACCTCGTGGTACCAGATCTGTTAAATTGAACATTAGTGACTAATACCTACCTCCCCGCAGCAAATTTTTCAAACAAGTGAGTTCCCAGATAGATTTTAATAAATTGGCTCAGTCTAAGAGAGGTTTGGGAGAAGGTGCAAGCTGTTCTCTTTCTCTTCTACCTAATCAGTCAGAGGCATTTGTTGAAAGACCAGTATACACCCCTGAGAGCAGTAAGAGGGATTATATTTCCATACCCCTACTACAATACATATAAACAATTTGGAAGATAAATAAACAAATAAAATAAACCTAAAAGGGGGCATAAAGAGAGCAGAGGAGAGGGAGGGAGGGAGAAACAAAGAAATTAAAAGAGGGAGAGAGAGAAGGAGAGAGAAAGGGAGAAAGAAAGAAGGGGAAAACTGATGATAATTTGGATCACACTACTCCCTTAAATATAAGCTGTACTTTAGCGACAGAAAGCCTACGTCCTGGGAAGGAGAACTGTACTGCTAGACTCCCGCTGAGACTTCAAATATGGCATCAAAGAGGTCAGTTAAAGGGGACAAAAATGCGAAAAATAACCCCAATAAGATGAGTATGTTCTTTAACCCCTTAACGACTGAGGACGTGCAGGGTACGTCCTCAGAAAAAAGGCAGTTAACGCCTGAGAACGTACCCTGCACGTCCTCAGTGTGGAAAGCAGCTGGAAGCGATCCTGCTCGCTTCCAGATGTTTTCCGGTTATTGCAGTGATGCCTCGATATGGAGGCATCCTGCAATAACCTTTTTAAGCCATCCGGTGCAGAGAGAGCCACTCTGTGGCCCTCTCTGCACCGGAGATCGGTGGCTTCCTTCGTTGGTGGGTGGGAGCCGGACCGGGAGGCGGGTGGTGGCCATCGATGGCCCTGGTTGTGTGAAGGGGGGCAGGATCGTGGGCTGGGGTGGCTGGGGGCGCACACGGGCGCGCGCGCGTGCACGGGAGGGTGGGGGCGGGCGCGTGCACGGGGAGGGAGCGGGTGGGAACCGCTACACTACAGAAAATGCTGAAATAAAAAATGTAAAAAAAATGTAAATAATGTAAAAAAAAAACGATCAGCAAGGTGGTGGGGGTTTGTCTGTGTGTGTGTGGGGGGGGGGGAAGCTACAAAGCTACACTACAGAAAAAAACAAAAAACAAAAAAAAAGCACTTTTTATTGCAAACTGGGTACTGGCAGACAGCTGCCAGTACCCAAGATGGCCCCCAATAAGGCAGAGGGGAGGGTTAGAGAGCAGTTTTGGGGGGGGATCAGGGAGGTTGGGGGCTAAGGGGGGGATCCTTCACAGTAGCATATGTAAATATGCTAAAAAAAATGTATTTATTTTTTTAAAACCCTTTTATTTTAGTACTGGCAGACTTTCTGCCAGTACTTAAGATGGCGGGGACAATTGTGGGGTGGGGGAGGGAAGGGAGCTGTTTGGGAGGGATCAGGGGGTGGGATGTGTCAGATGGGAGGCTGATCTCTACACTAAAGCTAAAATTAACCCTGCAAGCTCCCTACAAACTCCCTAATTAACCCCTTCACTGCTAGCCATAATACACGTGTGAGGCGCAGCAGGATTTAGCTGCCTTTTAATTACCAGAAAGCAACGCCAAAGTCATATATGTCTGCTATCTCTGAACAAAGGGGATCCCAGACAAGCATTTACAACCATTTGTGCCATAATTGCACAAGCTGTTTGTAAATGATATCAGTGAGAAACCTAAAATTTAAAAAAATTTACGTTTTTTTTAATTTGATCGCATTTGGCGGTGAAATGGTGGCATGAAATATACCAAAATGTGCCTAGATCAATACTTGGGGTTGTCTACTACACTACACTAAAGCTAAAATTAACCCTACAAGCTCCCTAAAAGCTCCCTAATTAACCCCTTAACTGCTGGGCATAATACACTTGTGGTGCGCAGTGGCATTTAGCGGCCTTCTAATTACCAAAAAGCAACGCCAAAGCCATATATGTCTGCTATTTCTGAACAAAGGGGATCCCAGAGAAGAATTTACAACCATTTATGCCATAATTGCACAAGTTGTTTGTAAATAATTTCAGTGAGAAACCGAAAGTTTGTGAAAAAGTGAACGATTTTTTGTATTTGATCGCATTTGGCGGTGAAATGGTGGTATGAAATATACCAAAATGGGCCTAGATCAATACTTTGGGATGTCTACTAAAAAAAAATATATACATGTCAAGGGATATTCCGGGATTCCTGAAAGATATTAGTGTTCTAATGTAACTAGCGCTAATTTTGGAAAAAAATGGTTTGGAAATAGCAAAGTGCTACTTGTATTTATGGCCCTATAACTTGCAAAAAAGCAAAGAACATGTAAACATTGGGTATTTCTAAACTCAGGCAAAATTTAGAAACTATTTAGCATAGGTGTTTTTTGGTGGTTGTAGATATGTAACAGATTTTGGGGCTCAAAGTTAGAAAAAGTGTGTTTTTTTTTCAATTTTTCCTCATATTTTATCATTTTTTTTATAGTAAATTATAAGATATGATGAAAATAATGGTATCTTTAGAAAGTCCATTTAATGGCGAGAAAAATGGTATATAATATGTGTGGGTACAGTAAATGAGTAAGAAGAAAATTACAGCTAAACACAAACACCGCAAAAATGTAAAAATAGCCTTGGTCCCAAACGGACAGAAAATGGAAAAGTGCTGTGGTCATTAAGGGGTTAAAACGTCATAGGTGTTGACAATGGAGGATGAGGATTCATCTCAGACTCCAGAAGAGACAGATATCCAACAAGATATAGCGGCGGACACCCCACTCACAAGAGCTGATCTAAAAGATCTTCCCACAAAAGGAGATTTCACCTCATTCATACAACAAGTAGGCCGCATGATTAAAGATGGGCTGGCGGAGGTGAGAAAAGAGGTTAATGAGCTGGGAAATAGAGTGGAGTACCTAGAGGAACAGACGGAAACACAGACATCTGATATGTATCTAATAAACAGAAAACTCTTGGCACAAGAATCACAAATATCTTTCCTTCAGGAAAAACTGGAGGATTTGGACAATAGAGGGAGGAGGCAGAATATAAGGATTAGAGGACTGCCAGAAAGTATTACCCCTGAAAATCTGCACTCCTCCCTCCAGGATTTGTTCAAGACCATATTAAGAGAACCTGATTATAACGAAATACCACTTGATAGAGCCCACAGGGCACTACGTCCACAACCCAAGGAAAAGGATCCCCCAAAGGATGTAATCATAAATTTCCACAAATATCTGGACAAAGAGAGGATAATGAAAGCATTGAGACAACAGAAATCTATATCTTACCAGGAGCACCAGCTACAACTTTACTCTGATCTTAGTCCACTCACTCTGCAAAACAGAAAAGAAACAAGATTCTTGACACAACATCTTCAAGACAACGGAATCCCTTATAGATGGGGGTTCCCCTTCAGTATTAAAGTGCTGAAAAACAACCGCATGCATATCTACAAATCAATAGATGACCTGGAAACCTTTTGTGAAATAAATGTGATAACAAAAATCATAAAAGGAAAACCAAATAAAGTTCTGAATCAAGGATATGTCTGTGTCCTCTGGATGAGTTTTTCAGCTTGTTAGCATTCCTCAGTGAGATCCCATAAAAAAGGAAACAGAAAATTGCAACATAGTGTTAATCTGTAATGGCACTTTGAGGAAGTAGTTGTTTTGTAACAAATGACTACTCACATTTGTTGGAGCTTTCCACTAAGCTCAAGGATATGCGCACTCCCACTTTATACTGATGGGAAAACAGTACACTAGGCAAAACTTGGATACAAATTTATTTTAAAATATATAAAAGCGTCATATAAGCCTTGATAACACCACAATGTAAGGGTACAAAAGCAGATATGCTGTAACAAATGCTTCAAATCGCCAAACTTGCAAAGAGGTAAATGGATCAGCAGGAGTGTGACCGCTGAAACCAAAACCTTTTTAGTAGCAAGACAATAGCGCTAAGCCCCCAGGTGTCCTGGCTAGTGTAGAGACGCAATAAAACTCAATATAGAACAGTTCAGTTCCGACGTACGTTTCGCTGGTATGCTTTGTCAAGGAATCAGGTTAAGTTTGATTTTTATGTATTGTTGGTCACCACTATATATGAGGTATTATTGTATTGTCCGCCCGTTAGAGAGGATGATTAAGAAATCGCAATTGTTAACTAAATCCTCTAGTCAATGTCTCATGACATAAAGTTAATATCACAAAACTGTAAGGGTCTGAACTCCCCCACCAAAAGGTCAATTGCCCTGGCGTGGTTTAAAAAATCATAGGGATCGATAGTGTTTCTACAAGAAACTCATTTCCCCAAGCATAGAGAACCAACTCTATACTCCAAATATTACACTCAAATTTTTTTTAATTCTAATGTCAGAAAAAAGAATGGGGTAGGCATCTTAATAAGTAAAGACGTCCCTTTCCAAATTTTAGATCAATATTCAGATGAAAAAGGCAGGTTCTTGATATTAGTGGGTACACTGTATAACACTTAGCTAACTTTGATGAATATATATGCGCCCAATGCAAGCCAACAATCTTTCTTTAACAAGGCCCTAACCAAATTGGGAGAAGTTCGAAGAGGGGTGGTGTTAGTGGGTGGAGATTTAAATATCACATTAAATCCTCTTATAGATTGCTCCACAGGGAAAAGTCAAATAACTCAGAAAAATAGAACATGTCTCACCCAAAAATTAGATACTCTTTTACTAATGGATGTTTGGAGGTTACACCATCCTAGAACACGTAGCTATACCTTCTACTCGCACCCGGGCCATTCTTATTCTAGAATAGACTATTGGCTGTTAGACCATAATAATATAGCTTTAGCCACTGAAGCAGAGATTCTGCCGATATCATGGTTGGATCACGCTTCTATCACCCTAGAACTTAGTTGGCCCTCAATGCCCCAACACCAATCTATGTGGCGGCTGGACCCTACCTTACTACACAATCCACTTATTAAAAATCATATAAGCGAACACATAAAATAATTTTTTCGGCACAACACTTCAGTGGACACAAATAAGGTTAATAACTGGCTAGCACACAAAGCGACAATTAGGGGAAAGTTAATTAAACAAAGAACAACCCTCTGCAAACAATATGACACAGAGTATCAAACACTATTCTCTAATTTAAAGACAGCAGAACAGCGACATTAACTCAACCCCACAAGTGATGATCTCACACGGCTAGTGTGCGAGGCCAGAGCTGCCTTTCGAAAACTCTTGCAAAAGGCTGCAAACAACAAAGCATTCTATCTTAAAAAAATGTACTTTCATAATAGCAATAAAGCTGGTACGTGGTTGGCAAAAACCTTAGCAAAAAGGATATATCAGGCCCACATTTTCAAAATTGAAAATGACAGGGGACAGACCGAGACGGAGCCGAAAAACATAGCAAATGTATTCGGTGACTATTATGCTAAATTATATACTATTGCAAACCAGGATGCAACAGGAAACTTAGAAGCCCTTAATCAGTACCTGGATTCGGTAGATACACCTAAAATTTCCACCCAAGAGGCGGATACCCTGGATTCCCCATTCACGCTGAAAGAGATCTTAGACGCTATTGAGACACTGCCCAATAATAAAAGCCCAGGCCCAGATGGATTTTCAAACGACTATTATAAAATGTACAAATCACTAATAGCCCCACATTTATTAAAAGCATTCCAACACATAGACGAATTAGGGGGTTTCCCAGCAGAATGTATGGAAGCCTATATTTCCGTGCTCCCTAAACCAAACAAGCCAGCCAATCAACCAAGCAGTTATAGACCCATATTGCTACTCAACACAGACCTCAAACTTTACGCAAAGATTTTAGCTGGGCGCATCAATAAGATATTACCTCAGATTGTCCACCTGGACCAAGCAGGTTTTGTCCCGGGGAGGGAAGCAAGAGACAACACCATCAGAACACTACAACTAATTGACTATACTAAAATGAATAAACTAGGGATGGTGATTGTCTCCGCTGACGCTGAAAATGCGTTCGATCGCCTAGATTGGAGATTTTTACAAGCAATATTACGAAAAATGGGATTTGGGGAAACTGTTATAAAAAGAATCTTTAGTCTATATCACAATCCCTCAGCTAAAGTAAAAGCAAATAATATACTATCTGATAAGTTTTTTATTCAGAATGGAACCCGACAGGGATGTCCTTTATCCCCCCTTTTATTTGTGTTGAGTATGGAAGTCCTGGCCCATAAAATGAGACAAAACGCGCAAATCTCAGGCATAAAAATAGGACAAAATAACTATAAATTGTCACTCTACGCCAATGATGTGCTACTCACATTGTCTAATCCAACTGAGTCGATCCCAGAGGTACTGAGGGAGTTTAGGGAGTTCGGAATTTTTTCCAATTTCCTACTAAACGATCAAAAATCAGAAATTTTGAATATCACTATGCCAAATAAGGAATATTCTGAATTACTAAAGAAATGCCCTTTCACTCCCCAAAAAAAAGCCATTAAGTATCTGGGGATCCACTTGTCACCTAGACCCAGTACTCTGTTTGAGAAAAACTACCAAAACTTATATAATGAACTAGCTAAAGATCTAAATAGGTGGAGTGACAAATCGATCTCATGGTGGGGTCGCATACAGGCGGTGAAGATGACCGCATTGCCCAAAATTCTCTATATGCTCCAAACCGTACCAATTGCGCTAACTATCTCATTCCGCAATAAACTCCAAAAATTGTTAAACAACTATATATGGGGCAAAATTAAACCAAGAATCATTAAGTCCACAATGTATAGACCTACCCAAAGTGGAGGTCTAGGACTCCCCAACATTGAATTATATTATAAAGCAAAATGTTTACAAAAAATATTAGATTGGCACTGAAATGCGGACAACAAGGCCTGGGTGGCACTGGATTCCCATATTTTGAAGGCCCCTTCCCCCGGGGTGCTGTGCTGGGTAGAAAGAAAGAGTCGCCCACCATGGATTAAAGCATATCCACTATATCAACATGTATTCGACATTTGGGATACTACTATAGCCGGTAAAAGTAGAATATCGTCCCTTAGATCCCCAATGTCTCCAGTTTCACCTAACGCTGAACTACATGGAGGTTTGGAACAAAAACTTACTATGCAGCTTGATTGGGAAATAGGTTATACAACGCCCATACACAAATTTTTAACTGGCGGTAAACTTAGGCAGAGAACTGATCTTGGGGATGTAATGGGGGTGCCTTCTCGAAGTGGCTGAAATATTTTCAGCACTTTCTGACCACTTCCCCAGATAAAGAAAAACTTACTAGACAGCCCACTTTGTTTGAGCAACAGTGTCTCAGTAATCAACCCCTGTGTCATACTTTGGCATGGGCCAAGAAGGCATTGTCACTCAGTGAATTGACCGAAGTTCCTAATTATGTGAGTAGATGGCATAGGGAGCTAGGGAGAGAATTAAATGAACAGGATTGGAAATACATTATACAGAACACCAGAAAATCCTCAACATCTGCTAGGGCTCTAGAATTAAACTTTAAAATCCTGACAAGGTGGTACCTCACCCCAGCGAGAATTAAGACAATTTACCCGACAGCCTCGGATATGTGCTGGAGAAGGTGCGGGGGTAGGGGCTCCATGATACATATCTGGTGGTCCTGCACCAAGCTACAACCTTTCTGGCTTAAAATAGGGGAATATATTAAATCTGTCAGCAATCAAAGCAACGAGTATCAAATGAAACCCACAACAGCATTACTTAACCTACTCCCAAAATGCAAATGCAAAATACGCAGGAAATTAATACAGTTAGCTCTAAACACTGCTAAATCCCTAATAGCTACTAATTGGAAGTCACAAGTAATACCCACATATAAGGCCTGGGAAGCGTCAATGGATCATAGGATCCAATGAGAAGAATATGGCTATTTTATAAGAAAAGATATGGAAATGTTTCACAATGTAAAGTTCTATTGGGAAACACGAATGCATGCACATTAAGAGCTGTATATAATCTAGGAGAAATTTATAGCAAATGGGAGAGGGAAGTCCTTTTGGAGATCATACAGGCACTGTATAAATAATTATATCCTTACATCGAGATGGGCATGAGAATCTTTAGCTTATGCATAACTGTGGTGACCAACTTCTGTTTTTGTTTTTGTTTTTCCTAGTAAGTTGTATAGGTTGTTTCAAAATCTATCAAAAATACAATATAGGATGTTAAGCTCTTGTAAAATGCAATATGACATGTTGACTTGTACCCATTGTGATCTGAAATGCATTACCATGTATTGTACTATTTTTTCATCCAATAAAAATAAAATTTAAAAAACAAAACAAAAAAAAAAACAAAAAAACAAGGGCACTTTAATTCATCAAAATTGACATTTCACTGTTTTCTTCAAAATCGTACCTTTTAATCCTGGCAGCCACTCCAGCACTTCCTCCGCCCGTCGCAAGCCGTCTTCGCGGGTGCAAAATGATGAATCCGGCTTCCTCTAATCACAGCGTTGCATCAGGCCAAGATTCCCCTGGGGGGGGGAAGCTGTGATTGGAGGAAGCCTGATTCATCATTTCTGATGTCTGCAGAGGCTTCTGACGGCCGGGGAATGGCTGGAGCATCATTCAGGATTAAAAGGCAAGTTTTTTAAGAAAACAGTGAAATGTCAGTTTTTGATGAATTAAAGTGCCCTTGTTTTTAAAAGGTTTATTAAAAACCAGGCACTAATTCATCAAAATGGACCTTCACTTTAAGCTTAAATATAACTTAAATCTCATGGGGTTTGCAATGCAACCCAACAAATGATAATTGTTCACTTTAGGGATCTAAAAAGACTTAAATTTCCCATGTTATTTTCTATAATATTTCACTAAAGATTCATTATCACTCATTTTTTCTGTGATATATGCTCCTTAGAATAACAAAGATTTTGGTGGACAAGAGAGCATTGTTTGTAGCCTACTATGGGCTCATGTTTGTCTTTTTTTTTTCGGATTTCATTTTTTTTTTAAATCAAAATTATTACTATTTTGAATACTTAGAACCAATGCATATTGGTTGCCTTATATTTAATTGAAAACACCGTAAACTTTAGGGCTTGGGAATCTGTTTGTCTATGTTCAGATTTTAATGCAGCATCAAAAGTCTTCTGCCTTTAACAATACATAAAAAATTAGTGTACAGGGGCGGAGCTTGGCCACATAGAGTAATGGCTGCTGAGTAGTACAGCTGGGATTTACAATTTGTGACATCGGTGCTGAGAGCACAGAAAATACCGTATAAATGGGGGTTCCCTGTAAGCCTCACAGCTACAAAAGGAGACAAAAATGCAACATTCCGCAATATGGAGGATTTACCCGCTTTTTGCTAAACTTTACAGATACAAATTTCTCTTCCTGAAGATCACCAACAAGTGAGAGCACACATGTCGAAAGACATCAACACAAAAGATCCAAGGTCGGATGCATCACATCAACAGACTACGTCAACCCTAAGAAGCAACAGTCATTAACAGACATTAGCGTGCAGAAGCTAAGACATCACACAATGGACAGATGAGTATAAGCAAAAGAACTGATTGCATATTGTCCACTGTATATGAGAGAACTTGAATATGGTCTCCCTTGATTAGTGCTTTGAACTAGGTTTATATGTTAACAATAATTTGCTTCCACAGGTAACAAATCCCTCACTATGGGGATTGAGCAGTGGGGGGAAAATAAAATAAAATATATATAAGAATGGGAGTAACATGATGTAAAACCTGCCTCAGCTTAAATATGCAATATAACATCCTGCAACTTAAACATCCTAAATATATTAGACTTTATGTATATATGTATGCCCCTCTGGGGGTGAGGGCCATAGCCCTCAATATCTGTATTAGATTTGTACCAGACAGGTACAGGTTTGCCCTTAGTTTTAAAGAGTATGGCAGTGAACACAAGTTGTATTAACAGTTAGTAATATATATAGCATTAAGGTAAATCAACACACTGCATATTTATATTTGTTCTCTTTACTGCTTGTTACTGTTGATCGCACACCTATACCCTCTTTCCTTTCCCCCTCTTTCCTCTTTCCCTCCCTCACCCCTTTCCTATACCATAGTTATTCAACAATCGGTACTTCACGTAAAAAAACAACACCTCATAGTCTGTAATAAGATACAATTGGGTCTCCCAGGGGTCCACTCAGACTGTATAAATAACTCTGAAACGGTTGCACTAACACATATACTGCTCAGTATATTGAGATAAGATGGACAAACCACCCTCAGTACACCCAATAAACATTATCACAATTAATGTCAAAGGGTTCAATATACCCCAAAAATTAACAATAATACTAAATGACCTACACAGACAGAAAGGAGACATAATTTTAATACAAGAAACACACTTCAAAAAAGGGGCAGAACCGAAATATCACACATACACAACAGCCCATTTCTCATCCGGTCCTACAAAAAAAAGTGGGGTTGACATACTGATTAACCGCAATATCCCATTGGAAGTCACACAAATAGAAAAAGATGCAGAGGGGAGGTTGATCATTATAACGGGCCTACTACACGGCCAACCCATTACAATTGCAAACGTATATTTCCCTAATAAGCAACAAGCAGCGTTTATGCATAAACTTTCGGGGAAAATACTTGACAATACCAAGGGTAGATTATTTATAGTGGGGGATTTTAATGTTCCTCTCAATCTGGACATAGACACATTGAACGGCTCCACCAATATTCCAAAAAGGGACATCAAACACATCAATAACCAAATACAATCCTTAGCACTACACGACATATGGCGTACCCTTCATCCTTCAACACAGGACATACTCTAGGATTGATTATCTCCTAACAGACTCGGTAGGTCTCACCCTTATCAAATGTGTGAAGATAAGCTCAGCAACTTGGTCGGACCATGCCCCAGTTTTATGCCAATTAATATGGCCTGACAGCCCAGTAACACCATTTATATGGAAGCTAGAGGACAGTTTACTGGATCATCCACTCATCCAAATTGACATAGAAAAAGCATTGACCGAATACTTTCATATCAATACCACACCGGACGTAGCATGGGTGGACATATGGGAAGCTCACAAATGTGTTATAAGGGGGGAATTATTAAAACACAAAGCGGCGCTACTGAAACAACATAGAACTAAATACAACACACTTCTCACAGAACTCCAACACTTAGAGCACTCCCATAAACAAAATTCAAAGGACAATGAAATAAACACCCGACTTACAAAAGCTAGGTCAGAACTCAATATATATTTGCAACATGAACAACAAAGCAGGGCTTTAAAATTAAAACAAAAATACTATGCTCAAGGAAATAAGGCGGGAAAATTACTCGCTAGATCACTAAAATGCAGACACCTCAAAACACATATTCATAGAATAAAAACTAAGACAGGCCACAGCAAGTGTGATAGCTCCTCTCTGGTTGGGGAATTCTGTACATACTACTCATCCTTATACAACTTGGCCCAGAGGGATGACATTGCTAGTGCACCATGTAGCAAGAGACAAGCAGTGTCTGACTACTTGGCCAAGACAATTTTTCCCAAGATAGATGAGGAACAATCGGAAATGTTAGACTCTCTGATAGGCTTCTCCGTTAGGCTTCTCACTCTTGACATTGCTTGTGCACCATGTAGCAAGAGACAAGCGGTGTCTGACTACTTGGCCAAGACAATTTTACCCAAGATAGATGAGGAACAATCGGAAATGTTAGACTCTCTGATAAATATCACTGAAATTAAAATGGCAGTTAAATTGTTGCCCGCAGGTAAAAGCCCAGGACCAGACGGGTTCAGTACTAAATACTATATAAAATACATCCATATTCTGGCCCCAAAAATGATGCAGCTATTTAGCTCCTTAGATAGCGAAAAGGGTTTCCCTACAACGATGCTTGAGGCACATATCACAGTGCTACCGAAACCCGGTAAGCCACCAAACACACCAGAGAATTTTAGGCCAATATCCCTCTTGAATACTGCCGTAAAAATTTACGCCAGAATCTTAGCAAATAGACTGAACACCCTTCTCCCACTACCAATAGCACCAGACCAAGTGGGATTTATACCAGGCAGAGAGGCGCGGGACAACACCCTTAAAATTCTACAGCTTACTGCTTTAGCCCAAAACACGCGTCAGGAGCTAGCATTAGTATCAACAGATGCCGAAAAGGCTTTTGACAGGGTGGATTGGGATTTTCTCAAGGCCACGCTTCAAAGAATGAATATGAGTGATAACTTTATAGGGAATTTTTTTTTCGCTCTATGCTAATCCAACTGCCAGGGTTAAGGCAAATTCGGTCCTCTCAGAACCCTTTAGAATACAAAATGGCACAAGACAGAGCTGTCCCCTCTCACCCATCCTGTTTGCAATTTCAATAGAGGTACTCGCATGCAACATTAGATCAAACAAAGAACTCAAAGGTATATCCACAGGAGAAAATGAGTACAAGCTAGACGATGTGTTGCTCACACTGACAAACCGATAAATCCTTACCTGCATTACTAAAAACATTTGAAGAATATGGAAGGTTATCAAATTTTCACTTAAACCTAACCAAATCTGAATTGCTCAATATAAATGTCCCCACACATATCTTAAACCAAATAAGGTCCATATGCCCCATTAAAATTCAGCAAACACAGATAAAATACCTAGGCATTCATATCACAAGACTTATTCACTGCAAACTACCGTCTTTTACTCAAGGAAATAACAAATGACCTCTCAAGGTGGAAGAATAAAACCATCTCTTGGATAGGAAGGATACATGTTATAAAAATGAACATTCTTCCTCGTATATTATATGTACTACAGGCGTTACCCATCACACTGACGAGAGATTATATATCTCAACTGCAAAACAACATAGATCAATTTATTTGGAATGGGATTAGACCAAGAGTTGCAAGGAAAACGTTACATATGACAAGAGACAGGGGGGATTGGGACTGCCAGATATAACGCTATATAGAATAGGGACATTGATACAGAGGATAATAGACTGGAGTCATAACTCAAAACAATGGATTTAAATTGATAGAGAAATACTTCAAGTCAAAAATATAGGTTGGTTAGCGTGGATGCAGGCGAAACATAGGCCAAACATTATTCGGGAATTTCCACTGCTGGATGAACTCTTCCTGCAGTGGGATGCGCTGTTGAACGCAAGCACACATATAACCACTAGACCTTCTCCTCTGACTCCACTTTTGGTGAACCCAGACTTACCCTTCTCCTCACAGATCAAAACTGACCCGGGGACATCTCCTCAGTTAACAAAATATATAATTAAAAGCTTAATGTCTGGAGATAAAGTTTGCTCCCGCAAGGAGTTAGCAGATCTGCTAGGAAATACTCCATCTAACTGGTTTTACACTCACAGATATCACATTATCTGACCACGCACAAATCAAAACAAAACATGCTAAGACAGTTAACCCCTTTGAAACTATGTGTACATCTACGCATTACCCCCGTCATACTATCTCTTCCCTGTACAAAATACTCTTAACTTCTGACGGGGACCAACTGCCATCCTATTGCCATAAATGGCATAAGGAGCTACACACAGAAATCGCTTATACAGATTGGTTGCAGATATTCCGAAATCACAAAAGAGCATCGATATCAGCCAAAACACAGGAAACAAACTTTAAATATTTATCTCGTTGGTACCTTACACCGATGAGGATCAAAAAGTTCTACAAGCATGCTAGTGATCGCTGTTGGAGGGGTTGTGGAGAAATAGCTGACATACATCATGTGTGGTGGGGATGTGACAGGCTAGGAGCTTATTGGGAAGATGTTATCAAACACATGAACAAAACGCTAGATACAAAAATAGCTAGAGAACCTAGCTTACTCCTATTTCACAATCTCCCAATTTTGAAAGATGACATAAAACAAACATTACTATTCATAATGCTTAACAGTGCAAAAGCTCTCATACCCCTAAAACGGAAATCTTCAGAAGTGCCGGATGTGAGATGTGGAAACAGCAGGTTGATCAACAACTTATCTTGGAGAGGTACCACTTTCTTAAAATAGGCAAGATAGACACACATGAATGTATGACTCTAAGATGGAACGCTCACAAAGACAATAGATAAATAATAGGATGACTCAGGTATTATTTCTCTAGCTCATACAGACGCACGCCAATTTTAAGTCAGAAAAGTATATACTCTGGAATGACCACCACATAGATACACCAATGACAGGAGCGGGCCTCTGGGAATGGAATTAAATAGCACAACATGACTGTTAGGCTCTAAATCCTGGTACTCCTTCCAGTTGCCTCCCTAACCATACCCCTTTTTACCTTACCCCTCTTTCCCATTAATGTCCAATTGTGCTAAGAATCATATGCGATGTAAAATTATAGATAGCTTTGTTATGATATATACTAATAACTTTGGTCCATTAAGGACCTGGATTTATTCATATCACTCTACTAACCAAGGAGTTAGTACCTATGCAAATGGACAGTTGAACGTACTCACTCTGCCTACCCATTCTTTACCAACAGACAATTGAACTAAGGTCCAAAAGTGGCCAAAAACACTCAACATTGGGTATGGATGGGGACGCTAATTTTTGTACAACTTTTGATTGTTAATGTTGAACGGCTTATTTTGTAACACGAGCCAAACTTGTTTACCAGACAGTTCCACAATAAAGCTCTTTTTAAAAAAAAAAAAAAAAAAAAAATTGCTGTTCAAAACCGCATCTTTCTCTCACATAACCAATTGATTGAGAGCATGTCTTGTCTTGTCTATCATCATGAGTAGGACAATGTGACTCCTGATTGGCTGTACTGCCTGCTAACCAAATAGAGATAAAAAAGCTTCAGACTAGGGGCAGGTGGCTTGTTAACTAAATAAACACCAATGGAGGTGTTTAACTTCAATTTCAACAGCAATTCTTCTACATCTATAGGACTAGATTACAAGTGGAGCGCTAAATATTGCTTGTGTGCAAGTGATAATAGCGATCCACTTTGTAATACCAGTGCACGATAATGTGCTGGTATTACAAGTAAATGCTAGGAAACATTCACTAGAGTACAAAAATATATATAATATAGCATAAACATTTTTTTGATAATGTCTCTTTAACAGAAAGGAATCCCAGAAGTTAAAAAATGCAATTCTCACAAAAATGATCATTTCTAAGAAATAAACATTTGAGTGCCTGAGGGACTTGTAATCAGTGCTTATAAATTATATGGTTTTAATTTTCTTCAAAAGAGTTAATAATTATAAACATTTGAGGCTGGAAGACTTTGTTTAGAATGTGTGTTACTATAACAATGTGTTTTACTTCTTAGGCACTATGGGGTCTTTTCCAGTCTTTCATTCCAAACCACCAATAGAATGAATAAAACTACATATACAGTAAACTATGTATTGGTCATTGTCATTATTTTTGTCTAATTTTAAATAAAACACAATGAGATTTTAATATTTAGTGCTCAATTATGCATAATACATATTTGTGCACTATACTTTCATAATTTATTTTGCCCCTTTTCCTATAACTTAAAGGAATTTACAACCCACATTTTTTCTTTCATGATTTAGATAGAGTGGTTTTAATCAACTTTCCAATTGACTTCTTTAATTTAACATGTTTTGTTCTCTTGATATCCTTTGTTTAAAAGGCTAACTAGGTAGGCCAGGAGCTGCTGACTGGTGGCTGCACATATATTCCTTATGATATTGACTCACCTGATGTATTCAGCTATCTCCCAGTAGTGCTTTGCTGCTCCTTCAACAAAGAATACAAAAATAATGAAGCAAATTAGACAATCAAAGTAGATTAGAAAGTCGTATTAAATGGTATGCTCTATCTGAATCCTAAAAAAAAATAATTGGGGTTTTATGTCTTTTTAACTCTGAAAACTGAGGATTTTTCCAAATCTAAAAAATGGTAGTGCACAATACAAACTTCACAAACCTAACCTTGCCACATATCTGTCCTGGCCTTTGCAAAGGTAATACGATAAGGAACTGCAAGAAAATCTATTATTTGCACCAAAACGACAGTGAAGCTTATCTACTTCAGTAGCAGGTTTGGATTGGCTAATCCCTATAAGGTAAGTGGTGGGAAGCGTATGGCCTTTGAAAACCAATTGCAGCAAAGAGAGTGTTACTCTTCTGATATGTTAATATACTGCAAAAAATGTCTTATAATTGTTATGTCACTTCCCTTAAACACACCCATCTAAAAAACTATGTCCATAATATTTGTGAGCTATCAAACATAGCCAGAATCATGAATTCACTAATCTTTGAATATAATGGGATTTTTTTTTTACTAGTGTCCTAGGTATAAAAATTGTTGACAGATGTTTAATTGACTCACTTAATATTATAATGAGGCACATATGCATTAAAAACACATTTTCTAAACATTCGTATATATATTTGCAAACGTTATCTAACTTCCTTTCTAATGTAGCTAATAACTGAGCAAGTTTGATATGTTAAAAAGTTTTAAAAATGTTTTTTTTTTTAATTTTTCAAACTAAGACCTCTGTAGTAGATTCCAATCCTTCTGATCCTGTTTATCAGTATTATTTTAGCTCCCATGTTTTTCAAGTTCTGAATGATCGCAATCCAAATAATAACATAATTATAGTTAAGAAAAAAGTTGTCATTAGATATGACTAGAGTAAAAATCTCCCATACAAGGCATAGACAGCAATGGCTTCGGCAAAATAATCCTCTTGACTACAGGTTTTGAACTTTATTTCTGCATTAAAACAGACATATTAAATGCAACACACAAAGGGTGTTAATAAAGTGCAAAACTGGACTTTTCTACATCTTTGACAATATTCTAAGAGGATTTAGAATCATTCTATAATCTTGCACAAGTGCAATATACTCTGCAACTGCCACAGATGACATATTAGTTGTATATATCAATATAAGGTCTAGAATCATTAAATCTTTATTCAACACTATTGTATAGTCCCTCAGTAGTGGGCAGGGCATACATTTACATACGTGTATGTATTTAATAGACAGATATGTGACATCACGTACAGCTAAGGAGATTTTTTTGAATAGCAAAATACAGTATTTTTGTGTTTAGAATGGAGTTTCTCTGGACAATGGCGTCATAGTGATCGGGAGTTATTTGCTATCCAATATTGTTTTTAGATTCTTACAGTTATAAAAATGCGGCAAAGAGAAACTCTATTCTGAACAGGGAGAGTGAGGTTTGGAAACCCTTTCTGTATAGTGAGGGTGAAGTTTGCAAATTGAGGTTTGTACAATGAGAGGCTTGGATTTCTCAGTTTGTACAGTGGGTTTTGTAAACACAGTTTGTAAAGTGAGTTCTGCAACTTTGGACTATCTTTAAAACTTGTCACTTAGCAATTTCCCTAGAACTGTTAAAATCCTTTATAAGAAAATAAGTTGCAGCCACGTTCTTATTATTGAAATTAAAATCCTGCAGTGTTCATCTTGATTTTAGATTAATATCTTGCCAGAATGGAAAATGAGGTTTACTTAATTAATTTTAAAAAATTAAGTCTAAAAAATACTTTTAACATATTAAAAGTTATTTTTTTTTTAATGAAACATGCTCAATATACCCATGATGCCCAAATACAAAATGGCATTCATATTGTTTAACAGTATGTCATACGAAGAAAATACACATCAAATAGCTGTGTTAGCTTACATGAAAACTTATGTGCAATAAAACAGTTGCAGTTGAATGTCTTTATATTTAAAGTTTTCTTGTGCAGGAATATTAAAGGGACAGTGTAGTCAAGCAAGCAGCAAATAAAAGCTAGTTGTTTTAAAGCTGATTCAGGAACACTCTTGAAAAAAGGGCTAAGCTCTCTCTTCCACCCACCACTTGGAAAGTGTAGTCTCTTTGAGTGATTGATTTGTTTATTTCTTTTCGTCTACATAGCCTTACCGCAGTACTGAAATGTTCAGCTTTGGTGGAGGTTTTAAAACAGGAAAATCAAATGACAAACACAAGTAAAGAGCTATTTCTAAACAATTTAAAACACTCCAACAGGTAAAATGGATCAAAATAAATGAGAAAATTTTACAGTGCACTTTAAACATTAAAAACTCCATATGAGTGTCAAGATAAGCCATTTGAGGCTTATAGAGGTCATGGATGTTAAAATGGAAATGTCTAAAAAAACCTCAAAAATTTGACATAGATTGTAATACTATTGTCAAATTGTACCAATGTAAATTATAAGGAGAGAGTTATTTGAATTTCACAGTCACCTAAAAACCACATGATAGACTACATTCAATCAAATTAATTTGTGAAACTAATATCTCATCACAATTGCAAGTTGCAAGATCAGCTCCATTCTAATCAATAGAGCTACATCCTTCTTGTAATTGTTCACATTCGGATGCATAGAATGAGTTCCATTGTCAAGGATTCTGGTATCACAAACATATTACTAAATTAGTGAATTCATATGGAAAAACAGTCCTGGTAGAAAGATGTCCACTCCAATATAAGTAAAGTAAACTTTTAAACAGTTTAAAAAATGAAAGAAAAATAAATAGTAGATAAACTCGACAGCTTTGAAATAGCGAGACAACTACAGGAGGAGATACTTTAAGGGGGAATAGTGTTGCTATGAATTCCGCATACGTTCATGAGGTTTAGGTGACTAAGCCACAACACAAACCCAACTTCTACCACAAATTACAAACAATATACTAGATACAAATATAAAAAAGTCTTTACTTTAATTGCTTTTAATACCTTCTCCTACCAACCGACCAATCATTGTACTGGCATCACCTGAGGTTCTGCACTATTCCTCACATTTCAGATCATCTGAAATAATAATCCTCATGTCCTTGTGTTTTACTGTCAGAAATTTGCCATTGACTCAACAATTAACCAAATGTGTTTTTTTGTTTTCTGCATCTGATTTTGCACTTTATACTGTTGCATTTTAGATCCTTGAGTTTTTATATCATTCCTTATTTTGGGCTAGATTAGAAGTGGAGCACTAATTTAACATGCCACCTTAAACAGGCAAATTCATGATTTACAGGAATTACAAGTGGTTGGTTAATGCTATCGCAAGCTCGCTGTAGCAATGAGCACTCTAAAAATTAACCAGAGGTCAGACATCTGTTTAATTTTTTTTAAAAATCCCCTAATTGCTCCCAAAATAAAGTTTAGTGTTGCATCTTTATTTTTTAAATAATAACTGCACAAAGCAGTTTCAATGGGTTAACGTTTGGGGTTGTGGGGTGTTAGAAAAAACACAGCACTGAAAAGTGTTTTTACATTGCGGTCTATGTTTTGTGTTATTACTATAAATATATATGTATATGCTTATATACATATATATGTATGTGTTAATATGCATATAAGCACAATGTTTTTAACCTTTGCTGCCCATTGCTGCGTGACTCCCCCTTCTCTGTGCTAAGTTCTCTGCCATGAATATCGGCATGAGACTGAGGCTCCCATTGGAACCTACGGAAGCACGCTCTTGTGAGGGCAAAGCTTCCATGCAATGCAAACACACAATTGAGTGTGCTGGTGTTACGAGTGGAGCGCAAATATTGCTCTTGCGTTTGCGCAATTTTGTGCTTCACTCATAATCTAGCCCTTTATCTTCCAGTTTTGTAACATCAGCTCAGTTACAAACTTTTGTGTAATCTGCAAGAATACACATCTACACCTTGCAGTCTTTTACCAATATCACTCCAAGGGGAAAATCAAGTACAAAGTGTGGAATCATAGAATGGGAAATATCTTTATTTAGTATTGATTTTTCTGCTGCAGCTCTCAATATTTTTGGTTATACGAAAAAGTCAGATGTATTATGAATCTGCACAATGAATGAGTCTACTGATTGTGGATTCCATGTACGTTAAATGTCCTGACCCTAGTTTTGATTCAATAAATGCCCCTTCCTAAAAATGAATGTATTGTCGTTTTAAGATTTTTTTTTCATATAAATAAAAATGCATTCAAATTAAAACACTGTGATGCGTGTTTGAGCTACGGGATGCTATGAATGTGGTCAGTCATCAGTTCTTGTGCCCTTTCAGTACTAATTCGATCTTTAAAGACAGTTTTTTAGTTTCTGTAGGAAAAAAACATTTCAATTATTTGGTCTTCTATAATTTTTCCCTCTATAAAATTGATGTATTGTGTATATATGGTGTTATTTAACTATATTTGTCATCCAGAATAAGTAAGGTTTCGGTTTCATACTTTGACTTCAGATTACTCTAATATTATATTAAATAACAGTTAACAAATATGGATTTTAATATTCAGGTAGTCATTGATATATTTTAGCCAAGAGTGCAGTTTTGATATACAATTATATTTACTTTCAGGTGGTTCAGATAAAGCATGCAATTTAAGGAGACTTTTTAATTTACTTCTATGAAATTGACTTTGTTCTTTTGGTATCATTTGTAGAAAAACATGCTTAGAAGGCTCAGAAGCAATAATACACTATTGGGAGATAGTCAGTGATTGGTGGCTATACACATATGCCTCTTGTCATTGGCTTACCACATGTGTTAAGCTCCCAGTGGTGCATTGATGCTCTGGAATAAATTTAACTATGCAACTATTTAACCCCTTCACTACTGGGAGTTTCAGAAAAAAAACTTGCCCAAAGTACAGGTAGCCCTCAGTTTACGCCGGGGTTAGGTTCCAGAAGGAATGGTTGTAAATCGAAACCGTTGTAAATTGAAACCCAGTTTACAATGTAAGTCAATGGGAAGTGAGGGAGATAGGTTCCAGGCCCCTCTCAAAATTGTCATAAGTAACACCTAATACATTATTTTTAAAGCTTTGAAATGAAGACTTTAAAATGCTAAACAGCATTATAAACCTAATAAAATAATCACACAACACAGACTTCACTTGCATTTTTCTGCAAACAGTTCTCTCTATGCATTCCAATCTGGACTGATTTATAGACAGGAAGATCTTTTTCCTTTGAAATCTGCTCGATAGCTCAGGTCTGGTTAAACTGATTAATTTCAGCTTGCTTGGCTTTGCTGCAACACAAGCGGACAGCTCCCCCTACTGGCTATTTTAATAAATGCACTGCTTCTCAATGCTTTTCAATAGCAGTCACATGACTAGAAAAAAAAGGTTGTTATTCTGAAACGGTGTAAATTGAACCGTTGTAAAACGAGGGCCACCTGTACCAGATTTTTTTTTAGCATCTTTGCTATCACTCCATGTAAACAGAAATACTGTCTTTGTTTGTTTTGTTATTTATCTATGAAAACTATGACAATCCAAGGTATTGATCTAAGTCCATTTTGGTATATTTGATCTTACTATTTGGTTGCCAAATACAGTCATAAAAAAATTAAAAATGTTAACTTTTTCCCAAACTTTGGGTTTCTCACTGAAATAACTTAAACACAACTACTGCAGACATAAGACAAATGGTTGTAAAAAGCTTCTTTAGGGTCCCCTTTGTACAGAAATAGCAGATATGCATGGCTTTGCAATTAGTTTTTGGCAATTAAAAAGCCGCTAATTGAAGCTGTGTACCACACTTCTGAAATTCCCGGCAGTGAAGGGGTTAATCAGTTAGCTTGTAACATTTTCTTTTGCTGTAGTTTAGAGATGACCCACCCACCTGACACCACCTGCCCCTGATCCCTAGCTACTTTTTAAATTTATTTTTATTATATCATTTTTTCTGTAGTGTAGGACCCTTTACCCCTCCCCACCTTCCCCTCAAAGCGATTAATGTAGAGTCCTACCACCCTTTCCAAACATACATTTTCTGTAGTGTAGGTCCCAATCCCACCCTCTTCCCTTTCTAATTCTTTTTCTGTAGTGCAGGGAACATAATTCCTCCCTCCTTTCCTCCCACCGTTCCAATTAGTCACCAATGAATGATCACTCTCTGTAACAATCTGGTGACCTGGCAATTTGGCTTCATAAATTAAGGGTGCATGTATGTATGTATTGGGTACTTGTAAAGTGCAGCTAATCACTCGTAAGGGTCTCAAGGCACTGCTCATTTTATCGACCTCGGAAGGATGAAAGGCTGAGTGGACCTTGCCGGGGATCAAACCTGCAACCCTTGGGTTACTACAGAGCTCAGCCACAGTGCTTTAGCATGCTGAGTACTTCCTTACTATATGAAGGTAGATGCCTCCTGCCCCCAGCTGCAGTCTCGCCCCAGCTATAGATACAGGTATATAAATATATTGTACCAAACTACCATCAGATATATGTAGAAAAATGTATTTATGAATAAAAAGAACATTCTCTACTATCACCTTGATTATGAGTTTAAGCTAAACAAGGTGCAAAACTAACGCAACCTTGCGTTATTTCACTCTCGATAGCGCTGCCATTAAGAGTTTCTGAAAAGCCTCCTTGTGCGTGTGATATGGTGGCGTTAAGCTCCATACCACACAAAATCCAAGGATTGCTTTGATGTGCTTGTGCACGCTTTCCCCCATAGACATCAATGGGGAGAGAGCATTAAAAAAATTTCTGTAACGCAGCCCCATTGATGTCTATGGGGAAAAAAAGTTAAGTTTAAACCTAACCCCCTAATATAAACCCCAAGTCTAAACACCCCTAATCTGCCGACCCAACATCGCTGATATCTAAAGTTATTAACCCCTAATCTGCCGCTCCCGACATCTCCGCCACTAATAAAAGTTATTAACCCCTATTCCGCCGCTCCTCGACATTGCCAACACTATAATAAAGTTATTAACCCCTAAACCTCCGGCCTCCCACATCTCCGCCACTAAATAAACCTATTAATCCCTAAACCGCCGGCCCCCCACATCGCAAAACACTAAATTATACTATTAACCCCTAAACCTAACACCCCCTAACTGTAGACTAGAAATACTATTTCAAATTTAAATGTTACATTCAAATTCGAATGTCACATTCGAATTTGAATATTTTAATTTATAAAACACAGTTGTAGACTAGAAATAATATTTCAAATTCAAATGTTACATTCAAATTCGAATGTCACATTCAAATTCGAATATTACATTTATAAAATACAGTATTAGACTAGAAATACTATTTTGAATTTGAATGTTACATTCAAATTCAAATGTCACATTCAAATTCGAATATTACATTTATAAAACACAGTATTAGACTAGAAATTCTATTTCAAATTCAAATGTCACATTCAAATTTGAATATTACATTTGTAAAAGACAGTATTAGACAAGAAATACTATTTCGAATTTGAATGTCACGTTCAAATCCGTATATTACATTTATAAAACACAGTATTAGACTAGAAATAATATTTCGAATTTGAATGTTACATTCAAATTCGAATGTAGCATTCAAATTCGAATATTACATTTAAAAAACAGTATTAGACTAGAAATACTATTACGAATGTGACATTCGAATTCGAATGTAGCATTCAAATTCGAATATTACATTTATTAAACAAAGGTGTAGACTAGAAATACTATTTTGAATTCATAGCTAAACATTCTATTATTCGATCAAATATTTTCGAATTTTATTGAAAAATTCGAAAATGAAAATTTGAAAATAGAATGTTATATAGACATTTGAAATTTGATTCAAAAGAACGAATGTGTCAAAATTCATTTTAAATTTCAAATTTTTAGAAACATTCACCCATCCCTACCAATAGGATGAGACCTAATCCTATTGGCTGTTCAAATCAGTAGGTCTCATCCTATTGGCTAATTTGAATTTGAAGAATCAAATCAGCCAATAGGAATGCAAGGTACGCCATTTTGAAACGGCTACATTGCATTCAACTTCAGTGTGCGGTGGTGACCGTATGAAGAGGATGATCCTCGCAGGATGTCTTCAGCTTCCAGGATGGCTCCGCTCCACTCTGCCGGGATGAAGATAGAAGACACCTCCGGGATGAATGAAGACCTTGCCGTCTGGATGGAGATGGATTTCCAGACTTCAAAAAAACATGAGTAGATCTTCTGGGGTCTTTTACAAATACAAATGCCCCTTTAGGGGCAATGGGTATTTTAGGTTTTTTTAGTTTTAGTTTTTTTTATTATGGGGGGTTGGTTGGGTGGTGGGTTTTGCTGTTGGTAGGCTAGGGGTGTTTTTAATTTGGTGGGCTTTTTTATTTTTATAGGGCTATTAGATTAGGTGTAATTGGTTTTTTTTTTGATAATTTCGTTTATTTTTGTAATCTTAGTGTTTTTTATTTTTCGTGATTTTAGTGTTAATTATCTTTGTTAAACATAGATTTTTTTAAATTTTTCGTAGGCTTTGTTTTTTTATTTGTAATTTAGATTTTTACATTTTAATCTTAGTGTTAGTTTTTTTTTAAAAATTTGTAATTTAGATTTTTTTAATTAGTAGTATTTTTTATTTTATTTTATTTGTTATGTTAGGTTAATTTATAGTTTAATGTTAGGTTTATATTTATTTCACAGGTAAATTTTTATTTATTTAAATAGAGTTATATTGTAATTTTATTTTAAAGTTAGGGGGTGTGAGGTTTAGGGGTTATTAGTTTAATTTAGTGTTTTGCGAGTTGGGGGCCAGAGGTTTAGGAGTTAATTGGTTTATTTAGTGGCAGAGATGTGGGAGGCTGGATGTTTAGGGGTTAATAACTTTATTTAGTGGCTGCGATGTCGGGGAGCGGCAGAATGGGGTTAATAACTTTATTAATGTCAGGGTGCGGGGGACTAAGGGTTAATATATTAAAATAGTGTTGGCGATGTGGCTGGGCGGCAGATTAGGGGTTAATAATTTTATTGAATAGTTGTGATGTGTGTGGGCAGCAGATTAGGGGTTAATAGGTTTAATATAGTGTTTGCGATGTGAAGGGCGGCGGTACAGGGGTTAATAGGTAGTTTATGGGTGTTAGTGTACTTTGTAACACTTTAGTTATGAGTTTTGTGAAACAATTTTGTTACACAAAATCCATAACTACTGCTCTCAGATGGCGTATGGATTGTGTCGGTATAGGCTGTAATGCAATCTTTTTAGCCACACTGCACAACCTGTAATACCAGCGCTATGGAAATCCCCATGCAAAAACATAATTTTTTTGAGTGCAGGATTGACGTTGCGTTACAGGCTAAAATGCTTGCGGTATAGCAATACCGACACGACTCCCAATATCGGTGTTACAGCTTTTACGCTGAAATTGCCATTTTTCTGCGTTAAAAGCCGCAACGCAAATCTCGTAATCTAGGTGTATGTGAACAACATTGGAATGTAAAGGTTAGCTCACTTGAGAATATGCAATCGGGTTTGCGCGTGAGTAGTGTGTAGGGTTTTTTTCCACTTTTTTTGCTCCATTGACTTCTATGGGGGAAAACGTCGGCTTTTGAGCAAATTGGTTAGCGCGTGAGCAAAAACTTTTTACTTTCAACCTGTAATACGAGTGCCAAAAGCCTACTTCTAGCAGAGTAAGTGCACAAGCGGGAGCATTAAATACCACTCCACTTGACATCCGGCCCAAGGTGTTTATTGCCCCTTTAAGTGTAACAATCGATATCTACAAATGATTATTTCGGCATTTTTTTCAATGTCTCACATTTACAATATTAGAATAAAAATGTATGCAAATCATTAATTATACAACAAGCTGGGGCTTTAGGTCAGGAATTTGAAAAGGCACATTATTGTTACTTCATTGTTTCTTGCAGTCATTGATTTTTTTTTAGAATTGATTAACATGACAGGTGATATATAAATATAATTAATTGATTTAACAAATTATGGAACAACATTTATATGTAGGTAAAATAAAATTTGGGATATTTATTATCCCTAATTCAATTATTTTTGCTTGATTTGGACAACATATTATTTAATAAATGTATCCATAAATTATTTAATAGAGCCTTACACTGATTTCTTCCGCACATTTTAAATACACTCAGATATCTACAATGCAAGTGACTTCCTCAAGGAATTTACCTAGGCAGCAATTAGTATGACAATCACTCTCTGATTAACCAGAAACAATCTGTGCTTTAAGGAAAATAAAAATTCCTCTTCGCAGATGAGGTCGAGTTAAACTATTTTTTATTTAAAAAAAAGTCTTATTCCTGAAATTTTGTTGAGATTTGTATCACAAAAATTATATCTATATTATTTTCTGTATTTTGATTTTAAATTAAATACTAAAGTTGTATTTTTTTTAAAACTATTTTCTTATCTATAAGGGTAGTTACTTTCAGAAGAGGTGGAATTTCTAAACCTTTAATTACGGTTAAGAATGTTCCCGTAAGGTATTTAGTAGTCCACAGACACCAATTGAGGTCTCCTTTTATGGTGTTAGAAACAGGCATTGAACTACTGACTTAAATTCCCCCTTAGGGATCCTGCTAAGATCTCACTTATGTTTTAATGCAAACACGTTTGTAGCTACTAATATTTTGCAAAAGATTAGCACACAACTATGGATTTGAAAGAAATCTGAAAAATACAGATTTCTTTTCTGATAAGGCTCTAATTCTGTACTACAAATTTGTTTTATAATTTGGTTAAACTTATGACACATATGCTTGTCTAGATTGATTTTCACTGAAAAAAATGGTGCAATCAGGTTTATCAGATATAATCTAATTATTTTGTTAAATTAAATGCAATTATTGGCAATGTGAAATCTTATAAAAGAGTAATAGTTATAAAGGATATGTAAAACTTGAGCTATGCATACTGTATTGCAAATTCTACCCTATTTTGGGCTAGATTACGAGTGGCGTGCTAACAGTTGCGCACAAGTGAAAAGGGGTTTATTGTGGCTCTTTGCACACATCAGAAGTTGCGCAGTATTACGAGTTGAAAGCGAACCCTTCGTTTGAGTGCAATTGAATTTAACGCGAGTCAGGATATTGCTACTTAAAGGGACAGTAAACCTCAAAAATAATGTTAGATAATTCTGCACATAGTGCAGAATTATATAACATTATATTAGCCAAACTTTGTAAAACCTAATATTCCCTTTTAATTTTTTTAAAAAACGGCTGTTTTACAGACCCGCTCTCTGTGCTCTTCTGAGCGGGTCTGTTTGTTTTACACAGCGCATCGGGCCATCTGTATAGTCACAGCCCGGCCCGACCGCGCCATTATACACAGTGCAGCTCGCTCCTGCTGTCAGACAGAGCAGGAGCGAGCTGCACTGTGTATAATGGCGCGGTCGGGCCGGGCTGTGACTATACAGTTGGCCCAATGCGCTGTGTAAAACAAACAGACCCGCTCAAAAGATCACAGAGAGCGGGTCTGTAAAACAGCCGTTTTTTAAAAAAATTAAAAGGGAATATTGGGTTTTACAAAGTTTGGCTAATATAATGTTATATAATTCTGCACTATGTGCAGAATTATATAACATTATTTTTACGGGTTGCTGACACTTTAAGGGCTCTGGTTAACTGTTGCGCGAGACAAAAAAGTTGTTCTAAATACTTCAAAAATACATTTAAATGTACAGTTACACTCATAATAACAAAGTCACTTTGTACAGAAAATAAACAGGGGGCACTATACTACACACAATACTTTGGATAAAAGAAAAATCCCTGTATCTAATTCAGAATAATCAAAGTCACCAGGGCAGCTTCTCTTCTGAGGGTGCGGGAAAACCAACATTTATCTACAAGGTAAAAACTAAAGGGCACCTCGGTGTAGAATTTATTAATTATGAAACAAAGGAAAAATTCAAAATGGGTCACCCATAAGTTAGATAGCACTATATAAATGAATAGTGCAATATCCATATATATATATATATATATATATATATATATATATATATATATATATATATATATATATATATATATATATAACATATTCTGCTATGTTAAGAACATTGAAATGTGAATTATTAATTTTTCATATCTGATTAGCTCACTAAAGATTTTGCGTGTTTGGAAGGGTGTTATTTTTTTTTCCCCACTTTTCACTATCCATTGAAGTCTATGGGGGAAAGCGTTAATGCTGTTGTGATATTCAAACATTAGCTTTTTGCACGCGTTGGGTTATCTCTCAATCAAAAACATTTTACGTTCAACCTGTTAAATGCACACACTGTGTGAACGGGAGAGCAAACTACTGTTCCACTCATATGCTAGGAAGATTTTTAGTAGAAAAAAGGAGCACTTGCAGCTAAGGAATCATAAAGGACAGAATAAATATATAATAAACATACAAATAGTATTTATTAAAATAAATAAAAAAAATAAAAAAATATATATATATAATAACATCAAGTGCAAGGGACGTCTCCCTTCTAGATACATATGAACTATAATTTTCAAAGTCAGGTGCTAACGACGGCTCAGAGCCGTCGCTAGCACTCACCCACCTTGAGGGC
This sequence comes from Bombina bombina, assembly GCF_027579735.1. Taxonomy (NCBI): domain Eukaryota; kingdom Metazoa; phylum Chordata; class Amphibia; order Anura; family Bombinatoridae; genus Bombina; species Bombina bombina. The sequence continues at coordinate 381,929,876 of NC_069501.1, forward strand.
AATCTGTGGGATCCCATCTACTCCCACACCGGCGATCTGACCTGTATAGTGAGAGGCATGGCCAGGGCTTCACGTTTTGCATGGTGACGTCATGCGCAATGAACTTTATTTAAAATGAACAATGAACAATATAGGGAGATGGGGCATGCTGCTTAGAAGCCCGTATCTCTGGCATCTAAGCAGCTACAGACCCCCAAGACCCACTGTTAGAAAGGTAATCGCCTAACCTTTCCAACGGTATATGTCTTGGGGATATGAACAAAAAAGTTAAAAAGTAAAAAATTAATTTATTTGAAAAAGTAAAAAAAAAAAAATAGCTCAAAACCAGCTTCGCACCCAGGTGGGAAATGGCTTAGCAAACAAATATATCCAATCTTAAAAAAATGCTTCATAAAATATTTAGGGTAGAAATCAAGCATATAAAATATCATTAATTTCGCAACAGAGTCCAATACAGAAAAAGTCTATAATATAATTCCACCTTAATTTATCTGTATGTTGTCTGTTTTTAAGTTAAGGGAGGCACTCTGGCCAAGTCTCCAAATATTTGAAAGAATTAAAACCAGATGATGATGCAGTCTTTATAAAACATGAGCACAAGCGGCTATATAATAAAGCAGTCTTTTAAAACATGAGCGGCTATTAGCCTGTCAGTATAGAGAGTAAAAGTCGACCTTACCGGTAGCTTTCAGATCTGCTCTCATGCTAGATCCACTTACAGCATTCAGCTCTGGCGGTATGACTTGTTCAGCGGCGTTCCTCTTAGGTCCCATGTGACTTTGATGATTTCACTCTGTTTCCGATACTGTTAGACCTGAAATTGCTACTTAGTTACACGCATCGAGTGTGTTTGAGAATAGCAGTACAACAAGCAGCTGTTTGTAGTTATTGCACCTATCCCTCAATGTGGATTTTAAACTCCACAGGTTAGAGGTAATATTCAGATGATAATCTTTAAGTTCAATGCTCCACTGTTAGTGATCAGTGTAAATGGTCTGCAAAAGGTCAACGCGTTTCGCCCTCCTCAGGGCTTTGTCAAGACATAATTCTTAATCCTATTGGGTGCATTTAAAAAGCATTCTTGGTCATTTTATTGGTCAGTTCATTATGGCTTAATTTAAGGTTACATTTTCAGAGTTACAGCTTAAGAAAGGTTTGTGGACGCATGCATTTTAACTACATATATCTGTCCATTCTTAAATCATCCAATTTGTGGGGCACTCCATGTTTTATAAACATACATATATGAAGCACTGGAATTGAATGCTAGAAATGTGTATATTTACTTTAGCATTTAACATATTATTACACATAACTATGGTCTAGATTACACTAGTCTAACAGATTTTGCTTATCCAAAAAATCATTTTATTACATTTCAACTAAAATGTACCTATATGTTGCAAATAATTAATGCATACTTTATAAATATAAAACTCTGTATACATTTTTATATCTTAAAGGGACACTGAACCCATGATTCAGATAGAGCATGCAATTTTAAGTGATTTTCTAATTTACTCCTATTATCAATTTTTCTTTGTTCTCTTGCTATCTTTATTTGAAGAAGAAGGCATCTAAGCTATTTGTTTGTTTCAGTACCCTGGAAAACACTTGTTCATTGGTGGATTAATTTATCCACCAATCAGCAAGAACAACCCAGGTTGTTCACCAAAAATGGGCCGGGATCTAGACTTACATTCTTGCATTTCAAATAAAGATACCAAGAGAATGGAAAACAATTGATAATAGGAGTAAATTAGAAAGTTGCTTAAAATTGCATGCTCTATCATAATCACGAAAGAAAAAATTTTGGTTCAGTGTCCCTTTAATGGTAAATGAGCTTAAGGAGTGAGAAAAGGAGAGCTATCTAATTCAGAATTCAAACCCGATGGGAAGAGGGTCTGCATATTGTAGATTAATTCTGCTTCCTTCTTTTGGATTTTTATCTCAAAATTCCCACTTCTCCAATCGGGTTTGACTTTTTGGATACCCCAATATGTGAAGTCACGTAAATTATTGTTGTGAACTTCCCTAAAATGATTATATAGGTGGGTGTCTGGGTTGCCCATTTCTATGCATGATAGATGCTCACGTATATGTTCCCTTAACGTTCTACTGGTCTCACCAATGTATTGCTTATGGCATAAACATTCAATAATGTAGATTACACCCTTATCCTGGCATCGCACTATTTCTTTAATCTAATGCACAAAATCATTTTGTGGGTTGGGTGGGTTTTATTTTTAGCTTAGGGTTTGGGCACCGTAAAAGAGCTAAATGCCCTTTTAAGGGCAATGCCCATCCATATGCCCTTTTCAGGGCAATCATTAGCTTAGGTTTATTTAGATAGAATTTTATTTGGGGGGTTTAGTTGTGTGGGTGGTGGGTTTTACTGTTGGGGGTTGTTTGTATTTTTTTACAGGTAAAAAAAGCTGATTTCTTTGGGGCAATGCCCCACAAAAGGCTCTTTTAAGGGCTATTGGCAGTTTAGTGAAGGCTAGGTTTTTTTTATTTTGGGGGGGCTTTTTTATTTTGATAGGGCTATTAGATTAGGAATAATTTGTTTTTATTTTTGATCATTTCATTTTTTATTTTGTGTAATTTAGTGTTTATTTTTTTGGTAATTTAGATAATTGTATTGATTAATTAAACTTTTGTATTTTATTGTAATGTTAGTTTTTAGTGTAAGGCAGGTTAGGTTTTATTTTACAGGTAACTTTGTATTTATTTTAACTAGGCAGTTAGTAAATAGTTAATAACTATTTACTAACTAGTCTACCTAGTTAAAATAAATACAAACTTACCTGTGAAATAAAAATAAAACCTAAGCTAGCTACAATGTAACTGTTAGTTATATTGTAGCTAGCTTAGGTTTTATTTTACAGGTAAGTATGTATTTAGTTTTAAATAGGTTATTTAGGTAATAATTGTAAGTTTTATTTAGATTTATTTTAATTATATTTAAGTTAGGGGGTTGTTAGGGTTAGGGTTAGATTCAGGTTTACGTTAGGGTTAGGTTTAGGGGTTAATATATTTATGTAGTGTTAGTGATGTGGGAGGCCAGAGGTTTAGGCGTTAATAACTTTAGTATAGTGGCATCGACATTGGGGGGCGGCAGATTAGGGGCTAATAAGTGTAGGTATGTGGCGGCGATGTTAGGGCCAGCAGATTAGGGGTTAATAACTGTAACGTAGGTGGCGGCAATGTTAGGGGCGGCAGATTAGGGGTCAATAAGTGTATTTAGGTGGCGGTGATGTTAGGGGCAGCAGATTAGGGGTTAATAACATTATATAGGTGGCGGCGATGTGAGGGGCAGCAGATTAGGGGTTAATAACATTATGTAGGTGGCAGTGATGTTAGGGCCAGCAGATTAGGGGTAAATACATTTATGTAGGTGGTGGCAATGTTAGGGGCAGCAGATTAGGGGTTAATAGCATTATGTAGGTGGTGGTGATGTTAGGGGCAGCAGATTAGGGGGTTAATAACATTATGTAGGTGGCGGCGATGTTAGGGCCAGCAGATTAGGGGTAAATACATTTATGTAGGTGGTGGCAATGTTAGGGGCAGCAGATTAGGGGTTAATAGCATTATGTAGGTGGTGGTGATGTTAGGGGCAGCAGATTAGGGGGTTAATAACATTATGTAGGTGGCGGCGATGTCGGGGACGGCAGATTAGTGGTGTTTAGACATGGGGTTTATGTTAGGGTGTTAGGTTTAAACATAACTTTTTCTTTCCCCATAGACATCAATGGGGCTGCGTTACGGAGCTTTGTTTCTGCGATCGCAGGTGTTAGGCTTTTTTTTAGCAGACTCTCCCCACTGCTTGTATTTGGGTGAGGTATGAAGCTCAACGCCATCATATCGCCCTCACAAGCCAGGTTTTATAAAACCTGTAATAGCAGCATTATAGGGAGGTGAAATAACAATGCTTTTGTTGCAGTCGTTACTTTCCCTATAGCACTCAAAACTCGTAATCTAGCTGATTGAAAATATTTACTATTTTTTTCTTAAATAAATATTTATTTGTAAATACATCACATTCCAATGTTCTGTACATAGCATAATATGTTCCAACTATTTCTAAATAACTATTCCTATATATTTCTGTATTTATCTATACCTATATATAATTATATATATATATATATATATATATATATATATTTATTTTGTTTTTAATTTATTTTTATACATATATATATATATATATATATATATATATATATATATATATATATAAACACAGTGAGGAAAAAAATATTTGATCCCCTGTTGATTTTGTACATTTGCCCACAGACAAACAAATGATCAGTCTTTAATTTTAATGGTAGGTTTATTTGAACAGTGAGAGACAGAATAACAACAAAAAAAATCCAGAAAAATGCATTTCATAAAAGTTATACATTGATTTGCATTTTAATCTGTGAAATAATTATTTAGTCCCCTATCAATCAGCAAGATGTCTTGCTTCCAGGTGTCTTTTATACAGGTAACGAGCTGAGATTAGGAGCACTCTCTTAGGAGCACTCTCTTACTTGTTACCTGTATAAAAGTCACCTGTCCACAGAAGCAATCAATCAATCAATCAATCAATCAGATTCCAAACTCTCCACCATGGCCTAGATCAAAGAGCTGTCCAAGGATGTAAGGCACAAGATTGTAGACCTCCACAAAGCTGGAATGGACTAGAAGACCATAAGGCTCCCTGCAAGATCTCACCTCGTGGAGTTTCAATGATCATGAGAACGGTGAGGAATCAGCCAAGAACTACACAGGAGGATCTTGTCAATGATCTCAAAGCAGCTGGGACCATAGTCACCAAGAAAACAATTGGTAACACATTACGGACTGAAATCTTGCAGCGCCCACAAGGTCCCTCTGCTCAAGAAAGCACATGCACAGGCCCATCTAAAGTTTGCCAATGAACATCTGAATGATTCAGAGGAGAACTGGGTGAATGTGTTGTGGTCAGATGAGACCAAAATTGAGCTCTTTGGCATCAACTCAACTCGTTGTGTTTGGAGGAGGAGGAATGCTGCCTATGACCCCAAGAAAAAAATCCCCACTGTCAAACATGGAGGTGGAAACATTATACTTTTGGGGTGTTTTTCTGCTAAGGGGACAGGACAACCTCACTGCATCAAAGGGATGATGGAGGGGCTATGTGCCGTCAAATCTTGGGTGAGAACCTCCTTTTCTCAGCCAGGGCATTGAAAATGGGTCATGGATGGGTATTCCAGCATGACAATGACCCAAAAAACACGGCCAAGACAACAAAGGAGTGGCTCAAGAAGAAGCACATTAAGGTCCTGGAATGGCCTAGCCAGTCTCCAGACCTTCATACCATAGAAAATCTGTGGAGGGAGCTGAAGTACTTATTTCACTCAATAAAATGAAAATCAATTAATAACTTTTTTGATATGTGTTTTTCTGGATTTTTTGTTGTTATTCCCATCTCTCTCTGTTAAAATAAAAATTATAGACTGATCATTTGTTTGTCAGTGGGCAAAATGTACAAAATCAGCAGGGGAACAAATATTTTTTTCTCTCACTGTATATAAAGTCATGGCCAAAAATATTGGCACCCCAGCATTTATGTCAGATAATGCACCACTTCACAAAAAGAAAATTGATGCAATTACAAATGTTTAGACATTCTCATGTTTATTTTGTTTGTATTGGTATGACACAAAAAAGTGGAGAAAAAAAAAATCAAATCTGACACATTCCACGCAAAACTCCAAAAATGGACTGGACAAAATTATTGGCACCCTCAATTTAATATTTGGTAGCTCACACCTTGGAAAAAATAACTTAAATCAATTGCTTCCTGTAACAATCAATGAGTTTTTAACACCTATCTACTGGAATTTTGGAGCACTCTTCCTTTCCAAACTGCTCCAGGTCTCTCAGATTGGAAGGGTTCTTTTTCCCAACTGCTGTTTTGAGATCTCTCCACAGGTGCTCTATGGGATTGAAATCTGGACTCGTTGCTGCTGGCCAGTTCGGTATTCTCCAGCGCTTTGTCTTAAACCATTTCTGGGTGCTTTTTGACATGTGCTTTGGGTCATTGTCCTGCTGTAAGACCAATGACCTCTGATGGAGTCCAAACTTTCTGACACTGGGCCCTACATTGCACCACATAATTCTTTAGTAGTCTTCAGATTTCATAATGCCATGCACATAGTCAATATCTCCATTGTCTGAAGCTGCAAAGCAACCCCAAAACATCAGTGAACCTCCACCATGTTTGACTGTAGGGACTGTATTCTTTTCTTTAAAAGCCTAATTTCTTTTTTAGAAAACAATATATTGATGGGCTTTACCAAAAAGCTGTAATTTTGTTTTGTCTGTCCACAGTACATTCTCCCATAAGGATTTTGGCTTCCTCAGGTACATTTTGGCAAACTCCAATCTGGCTTTTTTATGTTTTTGTGTCAGCAGTGATGTCCTCCTGGGTCTCCTACCATAGCATCCCTTTTAATTCAGATGGTGACGTATAGTGCGAGCAGACACATTTGTACCCTGTGTCTGAAGGTCAGCTTGAATTTGTCTGGTTGATTGAGGTTCTTTAGCCACCATTCAAACAATCCTTTGTTGCAATTTTTGATTCATTTTTCTCTTTCGTCCACATCCATGGTGATTAGCTACCATGCCAAGGGATGTAAACTTCTTGACAATGTTGTGCACGGTGGACACAGGAAATTAAGATCTCTGGAGATGGACTTGTAGCCTTGAGATTGTCCATGCTTTTCCACAATTTCTGTTCTCAAATCCTCAGACAATTCTTTGCTGCTCTTTCTCTTCTCCATGCTCAGTGTGGCACACAGAGACACACAACAGAAAGGTTGAGTCAATTTTTTACCATTTTACTGGTTGCCGGTGTGATTTCTATATTGTCAGGTCCTGTTAATTGATAAAGGTGCATTTAATTATAAATAACAGGAGCATCACAAACTTGGAATGCAATTATTTTTTACAATTTTGAGAAGGTGCCAATAATTTTGTCTAGTCCATTTTTGAGTTTTTTCTCCACTTTTTTATGTCATACCAATACAAATAATACAAACAAAAGAAATAAACATGTGAATGCCTAAACATTTGTAATTGCAACACTTTTCTGGGTGAAGTGGTGCATTATCTGACAGAAAGGCAGGGGTGACAATATTTTTGGCCATGACTGTATATATAGGTATAATATTCAGTGTACCAAAAAAAGATAATATATATAGAAATATTTATTTATAAATAAATAAAACATATTCTGCAATGTAAAGAGCATTGGAATGAGAATATGCGATCGGGTTAGCATATGGTGTTTTTTCCCCACTTTTTTTGCTCCGTTGACATCTATCGGGGAATCTTCTGTGAAGGAATACGTGAACACACACACACACACAATATTCTAAGTTCAGCTTTTTGCACTTGTTGGGTTAGCGCACAAGCAAAAACAGTTTACTTTTGAAATGAGTGTAACCCAACAAAAGCAAAAAGCTTACTAGTGTTGGTAACGCTTGAGTGGGAGCGTTAATTAGCGCTCCGCTTGTAATCTGGCCCTTTGGCTATTTTTGAGGGCATATTTTGGATTTCATCAACTTTTTTTTACACATGTTCAGTTTAATCAAAAGTAAAATATATATATACATATATACAGGTGGCCCTCGGTTTACAACGGTTCAATTTGCACCGTTTCAGAATAACAACCTTTTTTTCCAGTCATGTGACTGCTATTGAAAAGCATTGAGAAGCAGTGCATTGATTTAAATAGCCAGTAGGTGGAGCTGTCCGCTTGTGTTGCACCAAAGATATGCAAGCCAAGCAAGCTGAAATTAATCAGTTTAACCAGACCTGAGCTATTGAGCAGCTTGCAAAGGAACAAGATCTTTCTGTCTATAAATCAGTCCAGATTGGAATGCATAGAAAGAACTGTTTGCAGGAAAATTCAAGTAAAGTCTGTGTTGTGTGATTATTTTATTAGGTTTACAATGCTGTTCAGCAAATGTTTTTGTTCATTTAACTTAGTTTAATTATATATTCTGTTTTGTGTGATTATTTTATTAGGTTTATAATGCTGTTTAGCATTTTAAGTCTTTATTTCAAAGCTTTAAAAATAATGTATTAGGTGTTACTTATGCCAATTTTGAGAGGGGCCTGGAACCTAACTCCCTCACTTCCCATTGACTTATATTATAAACTGGGTTTCAATTTACAACAGTTTCGATTTACAACCATTCCTTCTGGAACCTAACCCCGGCGTAAACTGATGGCTACCTGTATATATATATATGTATACTCTTATTAGCCACAACATTAAAACCACCTGCCTGATATAAAGTAGGCAACCCTCATGCTGCCAAAGCAGCTCTGAGGCATAGAGGCATGGACTACGCAAGATCTTTTTTGTAGTGTAGCAGGAGACATTATTTCCACTGACATCAGGGAACACCAATGCCGTGAAGGGGTGTGTGAAGGGGTGTACATGGTCTGCAACAATCTCTAGATAGGTGGTATGAGTCAAAGTAACATCCACATGTTAGGACCCAAGGTTTCCCAGCAGAACATTGCCCACAGCATAACACTGCCTCCGCCGGCCTGACTTCTTCCCATAGCGCATCCTGCTGCATCTCTTCCCCAGGTAAATGATGCACACACACCCAGCCATCCACCTGATCTAAAAGAAACATGATTTATCAGACCAGGCAACCATCTTCTATTTCTCCATGGTCCAGTTCTGATGCTCACGTCCCTATTCAAGGTGCTTATGGCGGTGGACCAGGTCATCATGGGCACTCTGACCGGTCTACGGCCATGCAGCCTCATACCCAACAAACTGCAATTCACTGTGTGTTCTAAAACCTTTCTATCATGGCCAGAATTAATTTTTTCATGAATTTCAGCTACAGTAGGTCTTCTGTGCAATCGGACCAGACGGGCTATCCTTCGATCCTCACGTGCATCAATGAGTCTTGGGCACCCATGACACTGATGCCAATTTACCTGTTGTCCTTCCTAGCACCACTTTTGGTAGGTACTAACCACTGCATACCGGGAACACCCCACAAAACTTGTCGCTTTGGAGATGCTCTTACCCAGTTGTCTAGCCTTAATTTTTGAGAGAGAGAGAACTAATGTTACACTTTGAAACATGAGCAAATGGAATTATATTATGTTGAACCCTACACATTAAAATGATGGAGTGCACAGAGAAAATACATCTATAAGAAAAACACAATAAGGTGCTGCAGTCATAACCTAAACTAAATATGTGTCAAATAAAGAAAGCGCAAAGCCAAAGGTATGACAACAAACAGCACTTTTACTACATAAGTATTAAACAATACAAAATTCCCAGATACAATCACAGCTTAAAATTATACACCAATCCTTCAGAACAAGAGTGATATAAATGTCCATACATAAGTTTCTCAAATAAAAGTGGGGGAAATAAGCAGTAAGACACTGTGAACTATTCTCGTATCCGGGCTCTTAGTGCACAATACCTTATGTTCCTGTATAGCAGCACAATAATTTAGAAACATCATGGAAATGAAGCATAACTGGAACACTTTTGTTAAAGGGATATTAAACATTCTGTTTCATTGTAGTAATAAAAAAACACTAAGCAGTTCAATCCTATTGGCTGATTGGATCAGCCAATAGGATTGACCTTGCATTCTATGTCCTCTTCTGCCCGGATAGGATGAAGACTTCAACCAGTCCGGATGTCCTCTTCTGCCCCGATCGGATGAAGACTTCTTCCCGGATCGGATGACCACTTGTGCCCGGCTGGGTGAAGACGGCTCAAGGTAGGGTGATCTTCAATAGGGTAGTGTTAGTTTTTTTTTAAGGGGGAATTGGGTGGGTTTTAGAGTAAGGTTGGGTGTGTGGGTGGTGGGTTTTAATGTTGGGGGGTGTATTTCTTTTTTTACAGGTAAAAGAGCTGATTACTTTGGGGCAATGCCCCGCAAAAAGCCCTTTTAAGGGCTATTTGTAATTTAGTATAGGGTAGGGCATTTTATTATTTTGGGGGGCTTTTTTATTTTATTAGGGGGCTTAGATTAGGTGTAATTAGTTTAAACTTCTTGTAATTTTTTTTTATTTTCTGTAATTTAGTTGTTTTTTTGTACTATAGTTTATTTTATTTAATTGTATTTAATTTTAGGTAATTGTAGTTAATTAATTTAATTAATTTAATGATAGTGTAGTGTTAGGTGTAATTGTAACTTAGGTTAGGGTTTATTTTACAGGTAAATTTGTAAATATTTTAACTAGGTAGCTATTAAATAGTTATTAACTATTTAATAGCTATTGTACCTAGTTAAAATAAATCCAAACTTGCCTGTAAAATAAAAATAAATCCTAAAATAGCTACAATGTAATTATTAATTATATTGTAGCTATCTTACGGCTAGATTTGGAGTTTTGTCGGTAACGACCCGAAAAGCAAACGCCGGCTTTTTTCTGGCCGCACCATAAAAATAACTCTGGTATTGAGAGTCCACATAAAGGCTGCGTTAGGCTCCAAAAAAGGAGCGTAGAGCATATTTAACGCAGCTTCAACTCTCGATACCAGAGTTGCTTACGCAAGCGGCCAGCCTCAAAAACGTGCTTGTGCACGATTCCCCCATAGGAAACAATGGGGCTGTTTGAGCTGAAAAAAAACCTAACACCTGCAAAAAAGCCGCGTTCAGCTCCTAACGCAGCCCCATTGTTTGCTATGCGGAAACACTTCCTACATCTGCACCTAACACTCTAACATGTACCCCGAGTCTAAACACCCCTAACCTTACACTTATTAACCCCTAATCTGCCGCCCCCGCTATCACTGACCCCTGCATATTATTATTAACCCCTAATCTGCCGCTCCGTAAACCGCCGCTACTTACATTATCCCTATGTACCCCTAATCTGCTGCCCTAACATCGCCGAACCCTATATTATATTTATTAACCCCTAATCTGCCCCCCACAATGTCGCCTCCACCTGCCTACACTTATTAACCCCTAATTTGCCGAGCGGACCTGAGCGCTACTATAATAAAGTTATTAACCCCTAATCCGCCTCACTAACCCTATAATAAATAGGATTAACCCCTAATCTGCCCTCCCTAACATCGCCGACACCTAACTTCAATTATTAACCCCTAATCTGCCGACTGGAGCTCACCGCTATTCTAATAAATGTATTAATCCCTAAAGCTAAGTCTAACCCTAACAATAACACCCCCCTAAGTTAAATATAATTTACATCTAACGAAATTAATTATCTCTTATTAAATAAATTATTCCTATTTAAAGCTAAATACTTACCTGTAAAATAAATCCTAATATAGCTACAATATAAATTATAATTACATTGTAGCTATTTTAGGATTAATATTTATTTTACAGGCAACTTTGTAATTATTTTAACCATGTACAATAGCTATTAAAAAGTTAAGAACTATTTAATAGCTACCTAGTTAAAATAATTACAAAATTACCTGTAAAATAAATCCTAACCTAAGTTAGAATTAAACCTAACACTATACTATCATTAAATTAATTAAATAAAATACCTACAATTACCTACAATTAAACCTAACACTACACTATCAATAAATAAATTAAATACAATTCCTACAAATAACTACAATGAAATAAACTAACTAAAGTACAAAAAATAAAAAAGAACTAAGTTACAAAAAATAAAAAAATATTTACAAACATAATAAAAATATTACAACAATTTTAAACTAATTACACCTACTCTAAGCCCCCTAATAAAATAACAAAGACCCCCAAAATAAAAAATGCCCTACCCTATTCTAAATTACTAAAGTTCAAAGCTCATTTACCTTACCAGCCCTGAACAGGGCCCTTTGCGGGGCATGCCCCAAGAAGTTCAGCTCTTTTGCCTGTAAAAAAAAACATACAATACCCCCCCAACATTACAACCCACCACCCACATACCCCTAATCTAACCCAAACCCCCCTTAAATAAACCTAACACTAAGCCCCTGAAGATCATCCTACCTTGTCTTCACCTCACCAGGTATCACCGATCCGTCCTGGCTCCAAAATCTTCATCCAACCCAAGCGGGGGCTGGCGATCCATCATCCGGTGGCTGAAGAGGTCCAGAAGAGGCTCCAAAGTCTTCATCCTATCCGGGAAGAAGAGGCGATCTGGACCGGCAACCATCTTGATCCAAGCGGCATCTTCAATCAGCCAATCAGAATATTCCTACCTTAATTCCGATTGGCTGATAGGATTCTATCAGCCAATCGGAATTCGAGGGACGCCATCTTGGATGACGTCCCTTAAAGGAACCGTCATTCTTCAGTTGGACGTCGCCGGAAGAAGATGGGTCCGCGGTGGAGGTCTTCAGGATGGAGACGGTCGTCATCGGATGAAGATAGAAGATGCCGCTTGGATCAAGATGGTTGCCGGTCCGGATCGCCTCTTCTTCCCAGATAGGATGAAGACTTTGGAGCCGCTTCTGGACCTCTTCAGCCACCGGATGATGGATCGCCAGCCCCCGCTTGGGTTGGATGAAGATTTTGGCGCCAGGACGGATCGGTGATACCTGGTGAGGTGAAGACAAGGTAGGATGATCTTCAGGGGCTTAGTGTTAGGTTTATTTAAGGGGGGTTTGGATTAGATTAGGGGTATGTGGGTGGTGGGTTGTAATGTTGGGGGGGGGTATTGTATGTTTTTTTTTACAGAAAAAAGAGCTGAACTTCTTGGGGCATGCCCCGCAAAGGGCCCTGTTCAGGGCTGGTAAGGTAAAAGAGCTTTGAACTTTAGTAATTTAGAATAGGGTAGGGCATTTTTTATTTTGGGGGTCTTTGTTATTTTATTAGGGGGCTTAGAGTAGGTGTAATTAGTTTAAAATTGTTGTAAGATTTTTCTTATGTTTGTAAATATTTTTTTATTTTTTGTAACTTAGTTCTTTTTTATTTTTTGTACTTTAGTTAGTTTATTTCATTGTAGTTATTTGTAGATATTGTATTTAATTAATGTATTGATAGTGTAGTGTTAGGTTTAATTGTAGGTAATTATAGGTATTTTATTTAATTAATTTAATGATAGTATAGTGTTAGGTTTAATTGTAACTTAGGTTAGGATTTATTTTACAGGTAATTTTGTAATTATTTTAACTAGGTAGCTATTAAATAGTTCTTAACTATTTAATAGCTATTGTACCTGGTTAAAATAATTACAAAGTTGCCTGTAAAATAAATATTAATCCTAAAATAGCTACAATGAAATTATAATTTATATTGTAGCTATATTAGGATTTATTTTACAGGTAAGTATTTAGCTTTAAATAGGAATAATTTATTTAATAAGAGTTAATTTATTTTGTTAGATTAAAATTATATTTAACTTAGGGGGGTGTTAGCGTTAGGGTTAGACTTAGCTTTAGGGGTTAATACATTTATTAGAATAGCGGTGAGCTCCGGTCGGCAGATTAGGGGTTAATAATTGAAGTTAGGTGTTGGCGATGTTAGGGAGGGCAGATTAGGGGTTAATACTATTTATTATAGGGTTAGTGAGGCGGATTAGGGGTTAATAACTTTATTATAGTAGCGGTGCGGTCCGCTCGGCAGATTAGGAGTTAATAAGTGTAGGCAGGTGGAGGCGACATTGAGGGGGGCAGATTAGGGGTTAATAAATATAATATAGGGGTCGGCGGTGTTAGGGGCAGCAGATTAGGGGTACATAGCTATAATGTAGGTGGTGGCGCTTTGCGGTCGGCAGATTAGGGGTTAATTATTGTAGGTAGCTGGCGGCGACGTTGTGGGGGGCAGATTAGGGGTTAATAAATATAATACAGGGGTCGGCGGTGTTAGGGGGAGCAGATTAGGGGTACATAAGTATAACGTAGGTGGCGGTCGGCGATGTGGGGGGGCCTCGGTTTAGGGGTACATAGGTAGTTTATGGGTGTTAGTGTACTTTAGAGTACAGTAGTTAAGAGCTTTATGAACCGGCGTTAGCCCAAAAAGCTCTTAACTACGGACTTTTTTCTGCGGCTGGATTTTAGTCGTTAGATTTCTAACGCTCACTTCAGACACGACTCTAAATACCGGAGTTAGAAAGATCCCATTGAAAAGATAGGATACGTAATTGACGTAAGGGGATCTGTGGTATGGAAAAGTCGCGGCTGAAAAGTGAGCGTTAGACCCTTTTTTGAGTAACTCCAAATACCGGAGTTAGCCTAAAACCAGCATTAGGAGCCTCTAACGCTGGTTTTCACGGCTAACGCCAAACTCCAAATCTAGCCGTAAGGGTTTATTTTATAGGTAAGTATTTAGTTTTAAATAGGAATACTTTAGTTAATACTAGTAATATTATTTAGATTTATTTAAATAATAATTAAGTTAGGGGGGTGTTAGGGTTAGGTTTAGGGGTTAATAACTTTATTTTAGTGGTGGCGGCAGATTAGGGGTTAATAGATTTAATAGGCTATGTGATCTATGGGGTTTAGGGTTTAATAATTAGGCTTATTGTGTTGTGGGGGGTTGTCGGTCTAGGAGTGAGAGGGGGGGGATTGCGGATATAGGGGTAGACTTATTTTTGGGAGGCAGGTTAGACAGTTAACGGGAGATTTAAAATTTTTGTTACTTTTCTTAGGCGCCGGCAGTTTCTAAAGTGCCATAAGTCACTGGCGACTCCAGAAATTTGTATTTACGCTCATTTCTGGACATCGCTAGTTTATCAGACTTACGGCACTTAGGAAATGCCGGCGCCATATATGTAATTCCCCGATGTGCAAGGTGAAATTACGGGCGAAGCAGGTTTCCACGCTTGCGCCGAAACCTACGCCGTATATCGGATCGCGCCCATGATGTTTAAAACATGTTCCATTCTTATCAAACTGGGTGCAGGGGCTACAGTGAGAATTTCTAAGTGCTAACTTTGCAAGAAAACAAGTTGTTTTCTTTGGGGTTTTTTTACACAATCTCTTTCTTTTTATGTTTTCTTTGATTTAACATATTGGGTTTTTGTTTTTTTAGCAAATGAGCACTAATATGTATCAGAGGATAAAAGCTCAATTTTGTACTATCGCCCGTCTCAGTTTATACTCCTCTGCAAATCAGAATGGGATAATCGTTATTCACATGGCTTGTCTGCAAATACTTTTAATCAGACTGCCAAACCCAATGCTCCTTATGCCGAACGCTGTTTGGTTGCCCCTTTTATTTTTGTGACGATCTGTGAAAAGTTATGCAACAATACCATTATGCGTTAAATAGCTATTTCTAAAAGTTTTTCTGAGCTTAGCACAACATTTTTATTACAGGGTATATTTGTATATGTACTTTGAATGGTTTAACCAGTTTAGATGCTTTTTTAATGGCTTAGAAACTGAACCCAACAATTCTCATCTTTTGACACTGACATTCTGAGGGATTGAGAGAGTGGTTATAGTAAGCAATGAACATTTGTTTAAAAATAAAATTATCTAAATAAATAGAGCACTCTCTTTTTACACTGGAATGTAAGAATTCTAAAACACATATGTATACACAGACAATGCACAGTTGGCATAATTCCTTTTGTATAAACAGCAGTTGTAATGTAACCATTTTTATTTTGATTAAGCGCTATTGTAGCTCAAAACGCATCAGGGTAGTCAGTCATTGCAACCCTGCATGTCTTACATGTTTGACCTTTTAAGATTTTTTCAATAAAATGTATGTTTTATATTACCGGATAACCTCCTGAGAGCCAGTTCTTTTCTCTATACTTAGGGGGATATTTATCAAGCCGTCAACCACAAATACACCGGAATTCTGCAGTGTAATTGTGGCGAGCTTGACCCGACCTAGTTATCAAAGCCTACAGACCGGCAAAAGTTAACATTTGTGACGTAACATAAGATCTGCCAGTCTCAATCCGACGCAGATCGATGCTTACGTCATTACAGGTGTTCCGAATACACATTCAGCTCTATTTGACACTTTTTCAAAGTTATCAAATAGTTAACAGGTACACTCGCAGCTATTCCGACGCATCGTGCCTGGTTTTCAATCCGCCGCCATGGAGGCTGCAGATGCCATAGAAATCAATGGGAGTCTGAAAGCAGCGAAAGCTTATGTTCAATGCTGCCAGATATCCCATTGATTTATATGTTAGAAAACAAGTTACGTTTACACCTAACACACTAACATAAAACACGAGTCTAAACACCCCTAATCTGCCGCCCCTGACATCCCCGCTACCTACATAATGTTATTAACCCCTATCACGCCACTCCCAGATCCCGCTGCCACCTAAATAAAGTTATTAACCCCTATCCCGGGGTCCCGCCACCACTAAATAAATGTATTAACCCCTAAACCTCTGGCCTCCCACATCACTACCACTAACTAAACCTATTAACCCCTAAACTGCCAGCCCCCCACATCACACTAAACTAAATTAAGCTATTAACCACTAAACCTAACAACCCTAATTTGAGCAGCTATCATCCTATTGGCTGTTCCAATCAGCCAATAGGATTGAGCTCTCATCCTATTGGTTGATTGGAACAGCCAATAGGATTAGAGCTACTCAAATCCTATTGGCTGATTAGAACAGCCAATAGGATTTTAGCAGCTCTAATCCTATTGGCTGATTGGAACCTTTCAGCCAATAGGAATGCAAGGAACACCATATTGGATGACGTCACTTGCATTTAAGTTCCAGTTTACAGCGGTGACCGTATTGAAGAGGTCCTCCACACCTGATGTCTTCAGGATGGACCCGCTCCACGCTGGATGGATGAAGATAGAAGATGCTGTCTGGATGAGGACTTCACCGGCTGGATGGAGATGGAAGTTTTTTTAGATAGGGTTTTTATTTGGGGGGGATTGGTTGGTTGGGTGGTGGGTTTTACTGTTGGGGGATGTTTGTATTTTTTTTTAAAGGTAAAAGAGCTGATTGCTTTGAGGCAATGCCCAAGCAAAAGGCCCTTTTAAGGGCCATTGGTAGTTTATTGTAGGCTAGGGTTTTTTATTTTGGGGGGGCTTTTTTATTTTGATAGGGCTATTAGATTAGGTGTAATTCTTTTTTATTTTTGATAATGTGTTTTTTTTTCTCCATAATTTAGTGTTTTTTATTTTTTGTAACTTAGCGTTTATTTTTTTTGTAATTTAGTAATTTTAATAAGGTTAAATAGTATATTTAAATAATTTGAGTAGGGTTAGGGTTTTTTAATATTTAATTTAATTGGTAGTTTAATGTAATTTTAGTATAATAGTTAGGGTAGGTTAATTAATAGTTTAAAATTAGTTTATTTTAATTCTACAGGTAAGTTTTAACTTATTTGAAGATAGGGATGTTGTAATTTTAATGTACAGTTAGTGGGTTGTTAGGTTTAGGGGTTAATAGCTTAATTTAGTTTATGGCAATGTGGGAGGCTGGCGGTTTAGGGGTTAATAGGTTTAGTTAGTGGTAGTGATGTGGGAGGCCAGAGGTTTAGGGGTTAATATGTTTATTTAGTTTATGGCAATGTGGGGGGCTGGCGGTTTAGGGGTTAATAGGTTTAGTTAATGGTAGTGATGTGGGAGGTTTAGGAGTTAATACATTTATTTAGTGGCGGCGGGTCCGAGAGGGGCAGGATAGGGGTTAATAACTTTTTTACGTTGCGGCGGGGTCCGGGAGCGGTGGGATAGGGGTTAATAACTTTATTAAAGTTGCGGCGGGGTCCGGGAGAGGCGGGATAGGGGTTAAACCTTTTAATATTGTGGGGGCGTTTAGTAACAGGGTATAAATAAAGTTGGTAAAAAGCCGAATAGCAGCGTCATCGATGACTGTTAGTTAACAACAGTCCGATGCTCATTGCCCCATACTTGGTGCACGTCTTTTTGCCAGCTTTTTTTTATAAATATGGAGAGCATATTCATGTCCGTGGCCACAATGTTAGGCGATGTTAGGCGAGTGTATTGGTGCCAGCGAATGCAGCATAGTTGAGGCTTTGATAAATATCCCCCATTGTAACAATTTTTACTTCACATCTCCTTTTGTCTGGTGATTTGAAAATGTGTTTTACATTTTATTATGAGACCAATAATAGTCATGTTTAAAGTGTCTATGGGGAAAACAAAGAAGAATGCCTCATGGTGTAGAAAATCTGATGACAGTATAAATACTCTCAAAAGTATTGCACTATTTGTGAGTGCAAATAAAGCAATCTGGACCTTTCAGCCTCCAGCTGACTGTGCAGGGAAAACTCTTCCAAGGGTGTGAAAACAAGTGTGTTCATAGCTGAATGAGATCTTTGTAAATAAAAAAACAAAGAAACTGCCCAATGGTGCAGATAAACTTCTTAATACCAAAATAATGTAAAGTATAAATGTGGTACTCACATGCGAGAAAGCACTGTCAGGTAGTGCTGTAAAGGCAGGCTGGGTATTGTAGTCACCAGCTGACTAGACTTGTTTGGTCTCCGATGATGTTATGCTGTGGTTCCTAAGTTCCAATGTTTCTAATAGCAATGTAAAAACCAAAGTAGTACAAGGCAAATGCTATTATAATATATTTAATAATAAAATACAAAGTAAAACAATAAAAATAGATTAAAATATGCCATGTGTTTCTCAGCTTCAAGCTGTTTCCTCAGCCATATCTTCTCTTCTCTTTTTTGGAAGAGTTTGAATGTATTTTTTATTACATATCACCTAGATTATGAGTTTTGCGTTAGAGGCTATGCAATGCTAACGAGCAGTTTATGCTCACCGCTCACTTACAGACAGCGCTGGTATTACAAGTTTTTCAAACCAGACAAGAAGTGAGCGTTGAGCAAAATTTAGCTCATTACCATACTCCAATACCAGTGCTGCTTACGTTAGCGGTGAGCTGGTGTAACATGCTCGTGCACGATTTCCCCATAGGAATCAATGGGGAGAGCCGGCTGAAAAAAAGTCTAACACCTGCAAAAAAGCAGCGTAAAGCTCCTTAACGCAGCCCCATTGATTCCTATAGGGAAATAAAATTTATGTCTACACCTAACACCCTAACCTGAACCCCGAGTCTAAACACCCCTAAACTTACACTTATTAACTCCTAATCTGCTGCACCCAACATCGCCGCAACCTACATTATATTATTAACACCTAATCTGCCGCTCTGGACACCGCCGCCACCTACATTATACTTATGAACCACTAATCTGATGCCCCCAACATCGCAGACACCTACATTATATTTATTAACCCCTAATCTGCCTTCCCCAATGTCGCCGCAACCTACCTATACTTATTAATCCCTAATCTGCCGCCCCCAACGTCGCCGCCACTATAATAAACATATTAACCCCTAAACTGCCGCACTCCCGCATCACAAACATTAGTTAAAGATTATTAGCCCCTAATCTGCCATCCCTAACATTGCCGCCACCTACCTTCATAAATTAACTGCTAATCTACCACCCCCAACGACGCAGCCACTATTTTAAATTTATTAACCCCTAAACCTAAGTCTAACCCTTTCCTTAACACCCCCTAACTTAAATATAATTTAAATAAATCTAAATAAAATTACTATAATTAACTAAATAATTCCTATTTAAAACTAAATACCTATAAAGTAAACCCTAAGCTAGCTACAATATAACTAATAGTTATATTGTATCTAGCTTATGGTTTATTTTGATTTTACAGACAAGTTTGTATTTATTTTAACTAGGTAGAATAGTTATTAAATAGTTATTAACTATTTAATAACTACCTAGATAAAATAAATACAAAAGTACCTGTAAAATAAAACCTAACCTAAGTTACAATTACACCTAACACTACACTATAATTAAATTAATTCCCTAAATTAAATACAATTAAATACAATTAAATAAAATTATCTAAAGTACAAAAAACCAAACACTAAATTACAGAAAATAATAAACAAATTACAAGATTTTTAAACTAATTACACCTAATCTAATCCCCCTAACAAAATAAAAAGCCCCCCCAAAATAAAAAAAGCCTTACCCTACACTAAATTACAAATAGCCCTTAAAAGGGCCTTTTGCAGGGCATTGCCCCAAAGTAATCAGCTCTTTTACCTGTAAAAAAATGTACAAATCCCCCCCAACATTAAAACCCACCACCCACACAACCAACCCTACTCTAAAACCCACCCAATACCCCCTTAAAAAAACCTAACACTAAACCCTTGAAGATCAACTTACCGAGAGAAGTCTTCATCCAACCGGGCCGAAGTCCTCAACAAAGCCGGGAGAAGTCTTCATCCAAGCTGGGCAAAGTGGTCCTCCAGACGGGCAGAAGTCTTCATCCAGACGGCATCTTCTATCTTCATGCATCCGGCGTGGAGCGGGTCCATCTTCAAGACATCCGGCGCGGAGCATCCTCTTCCAATGAAGTCTTCTTACTAAATGATGCTTCCTTTAAGTGACGTCATCCAAGATGGCATCCCTTCAATTCTGATTGGCTGATAGAATTCAGCCAATAGGATTGAGCTGGCATTCTATTGGCTGTTCCAATCAGCCAATAAAATGTGAGCTCAATCCTATTGGCTGATTGCATCAGCCAATAGGATTTTTTCTACCTTAATTCCGATTGGCTGATAGAATTCTATCAGCCAATCGGAATTGAAGGGACGCCATCTTGTATGACATCACTTAAAGGAACCGTCATTTAGTAAGAAGACTTCGTTGGAAGAGGATGCTCTGCTCCGGATGTCTTGAAGATGGACCTGCTCCGCGCCGGATGGATGAAGATAGAAGATGCTGTCTGGATGAAGACTTCTGCCCGTCTGGAGGACCACTTCGCCCGGCTTGGATGAAGACTTCTCCCGGCTTCTTTGAGGACTTCGGCCCAGTTGGATGAAGCCTTCTCCCAGTAAGGTGATCTTCAAGGGGTTAGTGTTAGGTTTTTTTAAGGGGGTATTCGGTGGGTTTTAGAGTAGGGTTGGTTGTGTGGGTGGTGGGTTTTAATGTTAGGGGGGGATTTGTAATTTTTTTTACAGGTAAAAGAGCTGATTACTTTGGGGCAATGCCCCACAAAAGGCCCTTTTAAGGGCTATTTGTAATTTAGTGTAGGGTAGGGCTTTTTTATTTTGGGGGGCTTTTTTATTTTGTTAGGGGGATTAGATTAGGTGTATTAGTTTAAAAATCTTGTAATTTGTTTATTATTTTTTGTAATTTAGTGTTTGTTTTTTTATACTTTAGCTATTTTATTTAATTGTATTTAATTGTATTTAATTTAGGGAATTAATTTAATTATAGTGTAGTGTTAGGTGTTAGTGAAATTTAGATTAGGTTTTATTTTACAGGTAAATTTGTCTTTATTTTAACTAGGTAGTTATTAAATAGTTAATAACTATTTAATAACTATTCTACCTAGTTAAAATAAATACAAACTTGCCTGTAAAATAAAAGTAAACCCTAAGCTAGCTACAATGTAACTATTAGTTATATTGTAGCTATCTTAGGGTTTATTTTAAGGTAAGTATTTTGTTTTAAATAGGAATAATTTAATTAATGATAGTTATTTTTATTTAGATTTATTTAAATTATATTTAAGTTAACAGGTGTTAGGGTTAGACTTAGATTTAGGGGTTAATAACTTTAAAATAGTGGCAGCGACGTTGGGGGCGGCAGAATAGGGATTAATAAATGTAGGCAGGTGTTGGCGATGTTAGGGACGGCAGATTAGGGGTTAATCATATTTAACTAGTGTTTGCAATGCGGGAGTGTGGTGGTTTAGGGGTTAATATGTTTATTATAGTGGCGGCGATGTCCGGTTCAGCAGATTAGGGGCTACAAATTTTATTTTAGTGTTTGCGATGTGGGGGGGCCTCGGTTTACTGGTTAATAGGTAGTTTATGGGTGTTAGTGTACTTTTTAGCACTTTAGTTAAGAGTTTTATGCTACGGCGTTGTAGTGTAAATCTCTTAACTACTGACTTTAAAATGCGGTACCAGTATTGACAGGAGAGGGCTCACTTTTTGTCAGACTCGTAATACCGGCACTATGCAAGTCCCATTGAAAAAAGAGGATACGCTATTTACGTAAGTGGATTTGCGGTATTTCCAAGTCTGGCCAAAAAAGTGAGCGGTACACCTGTACCTGCAAGACTCGTAATACCAGTGGGCATTAAAAAGCAGCGATAGGACCGGCCAACGCTGCTTTTTAAGCCTAACGCACAACTCGTAATCTAGTCATATATGTTTTAAGTGTTTTTGAAAAGTTATGGTTGATTTGACTCCCAGAAACTTGGCTATTGTGACAGACAATAGTTGATTAAATATTTATCTTTGGGTTAAATTCCAAGCGGTCATAACTTTACCAGTGGTGCAAAAAACTTAAACTGAATAGAGGTCTCACAACAGAACAGCAGCAATTAATGTGACCTCAAACAAAAAAAGATTTTTACAATTAGGGTATTTCTAATCAAATAAAAAGACCAATGAAGTGTGTATGAATTAATGGACACAGACATATATTCATTATAGTAGAAGAGCTTAATTACTTCAATTACTGTAAATAAAGGACATTTTAAAGAGAACTGGATGGCTGTAATTTTTGTTAGTATTTTATAATGACCTTCCTTCAAGATCACAGTAGATATCAGTAAAAGTGTGTCAATAGTGTAAACTTTAAATGATTGCTAATTATGCTAATTATGGATACAGTATGCTAATTGTGGATACAGTATGCTAATTATGGATACAATATAAAAGAATAAAATGTGTTGTTTGACTTGCATTCGCTAAACATGCAAAAAATATAAGAAACAGACTTTTCAATAAAGTTTTATTGGGGAGCAAAAAGTGCACAATAAAAAATAGTGAGTAGTTCATTCAGTATTGATGATAATAGTAAAATGCGTGAATGAAAATGTTTCATTTAACAAATAATAGTAATTCATGACACTGTACATTTAAAAATGTCATATCATGTTGCACAGTTTTATTGCAGATTTTTTTTAAACTTCCAAATATTTATTTCCAATCAAAAATTAACATTTGCAACTTTGGCAAGATCAAGTTTTTTTTAACCAATTCTAATTTAAAAATAATAATACGAAGAAAAATGAACTAATGTTCACAACAATAAAATTAAAAAAGCATTAAACATAAAATCTAATTAGTGAATTTCATTACAGAAGCGTGGAGCTGTAAGGATTTATGAGTTTTGACATAAACCCAAAATAAAATTAGCAGAATAAAGATGGTTCTGGTGGTAACTTGTTTATAAAATCAATACATTTTGTTTCACAGTGACTCAAAATACATAGATGATCTCCCTACATTCATCCTTACCAATCTATCACCAAATGGGTTTAATTTGTATACCCATTGTGTTGATCAAGATCAGTGAAGTATTTCTTTAATAAAAATCTATTATTTATTTTGCAAATCGTATTTATTTGTTTATTTATTTTAGAAACATATAATATAAAATAATATAATTTTTTTCCACTGCCCATGAAAAATCAGATTATTAAACCCAATAAAATGAAGCATATGCAGGGCTGACTTGTACTGCAGGACATGAATATTTTTAATTTATTTATGTTACTCCATTCTCTCAAAAAAATATTCACAAGTAAGCAAGTGTACAATTGACCAATCAGAATCTGAGCTGTACTGCAGCTCAACAGTTACTATAGCAACTATCTTCCTGCTTATTTCTAAGGCAAAAATTAGGCCTGCTTGTAGCTTTTTGCTTGTTTTTTTTGTGTGGGTTTTTTAGTTTTTTTTGTCTATTACAGTGCATCGATCAGGTAAGAAATGAGGAAAACACTTTCAGAACATTTTGCATTGCCTGTGAAGGAACTTTTTTGTCTTCTTTTTAATTGAGGAATTTTTATAATAATTATAAAAAATATTTGTTTTGTTTTAATGTTTAATATTGATATGAAGTAATTAAAGTTTCTTATCAAGTGCTCAAAACTGACTTTTTATTATGTCCCCTTAACCATTTCTCCATATTATAATGCACATACACACCCTCTTCAGCTGATATTACTCGGGTGGTGGTAATCACTATATGGTGGCTGATGAATATAATATATTTTAAACCCTGAAATATAGACTTGGGCAAATGGTGATAGGCCCAGGACCACGTCAGGATATCTGTCTCCTTGGTTACCTAAACTACAGTCACACATGCAAGCTTTATAGGTGTATATATACTGTGGTTTAGTCAAATACCAGGTACATAGAAGGTGTCCTTCTACACAGACGTAATGTTGCTAGAGCTCTCAAATATTATTTTGAAACTCAAAACAGAATTTAGTTTTATGGAGGCAGTGTATTTGTTTTAAACTATTGCATTTGTTTAAATGTGTTTTAAGCAGGTGTGAGGGTCAGCACTGTAGGCTGTGACTACGGATTATCATCCAAAATGCGTAAGCCTGTTTGTGCTGCGCCTGTGAAGACCTTTCACACATCTGTTTGCTGTGTTCATTTTAAAGTTTACTACGAATAAAGGACTGGTTTTATTTCCACATACTGGTGTTGGATTCTTCCTATAGGTATTTACAGACATATATCCTATATAATAAAAGGCCAGGTATGTTTGTCAGATGCAGTCATGCGCAGTAGAGACTGTGCGAGGACAAACATACCTGACCTTTAGGATAAACTTCAGATCGGCCATTGCAGTGGTCGTGGGCGTTGTCGGATGGAGCGGGCATGGTGAGGGGGCGTGGTCGAGGGGGCGTGACCGGCGGGAGTGATGCAATGTGGGCGTGACCGGATGTGGTCGGGCCGGGAGTGGGCATGGCCGACCGGGAGTGGGAGAGAGGGGAGAGAGAGAGTTAAAGAGAGGAGAGAGAAAGCAAAAGAGAGGGGAGAGAGAGCAAAAGAGAGGGGGGAGAAAGCAAAAGAGAGGGGAGAGAGCAAAAGAGAGGGGGGAGAGAGCAAAAGAGAGGGGAAGAGAGAGCAAAAGAGAGGGGGGAGAGAGAGCAAAGGAGATGTGTGAGAGAGAGAGCAAAGGAGAGAGCAAAAGAGAGGGGGGGGAGAGAGCAAAGGAGAGGGGGGAGAGAGAGCAAAGGAGAGGGGGAAAGCAAAAGAGAAGGGGGAGAGAGAGCAAAGGAGAGGGGGAGAGAGAGCAAAGGAGAGGGGAGAGAGAGCAAAGGAGGGAGGGGAGAGAGAGCAAAGGAGAGGGAGGGGAGAGAGAGCAAAGGAGAGGGAGGGGAAAGCAAAAGAGAGGGGGGAGAGAGAGCAAAAGAGAGGGGGAGAGAGGGCAAAAGAGAGGGGAGAGAGAGGAAAAGAGGGGGGAAAGAGCAAAAAATGTGTGGGGGAGATAAAGCAAAAGAGGGGGAGAGAGAGCAAATGAGAGGGGGGAGAGAGAGCAAAGGAGAGGGGGGAGAGAGAGCAAAGGAGAGGGGGAGGGAGAGCAAAGGAGAGGGGGGAGGGAGAGCAAAGGAGAGGGGGGAGAGAGAGCAAAGGAGAGGGGGGAGAGAGATCAAATGAGAGGGGGGGAGAGAGAGCAAAGGAGAGGGGGGAGAGAGAGAAAAGGAGAGGGGGGAGAGAGAGCAAAGGAGAGGGGGGAGAGAGAGCAAAGGAGAGGGGGAGAGAGAGCAAAGGAGAGGGGGGAGAGATAGCAAAGGAGAGAGGGGAGAACAAAAGAGAGGGGGAGAGAGCAAAAGAGAGGGGGAGACAGAGCAAACAAGAGAGGGGAGAGAGAGGAAAAGTGGGGGGAGAGAGAGCAAAAGAGAGGGGAGAGATACCAAAAGAGAGGGGGAGAGAGCAAAAGAGAGGGAGAGAGAGAGAGCAAAAGAAAGGGGGGAGAGAGAAAGAGAGCAAAAGAGAGGGGGAGAGAGAGCAAAAGAGAGGGGGGAGAGAGAGCAAAAGAGAGCACAAAAGAGAGGGGAGAGAGAGTGCAAACGAGAGGGGGAGAGAGAGAACGCAAAAGAGAGGGGGGAGAGAGAGAGAGCGCAAAAGAGAGGAGAAGAGAGAGCAAAAGAGAGGGTGAAGAGAGAAAGAGCAAGGGGTGGGACCGCTGTACTACAAAAAATGTTTTTGGACTAGGTTGCATATAAACAAATAAATATATATGTACACATTTATAGACATATATATATATATATATATATATATATATATATATGTTTATTGGAGTCTATTGCAGTCAAGTAGATGAAAACATGTTAAAGCATATTTATGCAATATTTATGTTTACTGTAAATATTTCACATTCCAATGTTCTGCACATAGCAGAATATGTTCTATGTATTTATAAACATATAATCATATATACTGTATACATCTGTAAATATTTATACCTATATATACTCATCTATACAAATATAGGTATAGATATATATTGTACCACAAAAACATCAGATATATGTAGAAATATGTATTTATGAAAAAAATAGAACATATTCTTCTATGTAAAGAACATTAGTGTCAGTAGGGTGTGAGTTTTTTACACTTTTTTTCTCAATTCACTTCCATGGGGGAATAGAGTATTGCGTAATATTCTAAGCAATAGCTTTTTACTTTCAACTTGTTAAACGCTCACGTGGGAGAGTTAAATAGTATTCCACTTGTAATCTGGCTCTAAATGTTTTATTAGTATATATTTTTTTTTAATGTAGTTTAAAATGAGATATCAGCATAGCTACTGCAGGTTATAATAATCAATAAAATAATACTCTGGTGAAATGTTTGTGCAATGCTGCCCCTTGCTCACTGGTGGCCAATCAGCCACTATCAGGGGCTGTCAATCATCCCGATCGTATCCTATGATCGCTGCTTCTAAACT
Organism: Bombina bombina; assembly: GCF_027579735.1. NCBI lineage: Eukaryota > Metazoa > Chordata > Amphibia > Anura > Bombinatoridae > Bombina > Bombina bombina. Next base: position 381,956,586 of record NC_069501.1, read on the forward strand.
TCCGTTTCAGGTGAGCCTGAAACGATGGGACTCAGAAGCAGCATGCGCTGCTTAATAAATGGAGCCCAAAGTACTACTGCATTGTCTTTTAATCATGCATTTGTTGATTATGTAAATCAATTTTATTTACTGGCCCTTTAATTGCACTAAATTGTTAGTAACCCTCAATGTGAAGAGTTTATATACAGTTGTTCCTAATGAGCTGCATCTACAAGCAATAAAAAATCATGTATGCAGATACTTGTGGGTTAGACCACTAGTTAAACTGATCTTGGAATAACAAAGTATGTGTCTCACGATGAACTACTTTAAGTTTGAGAATGATTTTTACCTGCAATAAATGAGCACTGTGATGGGGTCAAGTCACCCATTGTATGCCAACCTATATATGGCAGAACTTGAACAACATATAACAGATATATTTCAACATCAGAATATAAAATTCTTAAAGAATCTTTTCATGATTTAGGATCGTACAGAATCAAAAATATTGACCTCAATGACCTGGTTTAACCCCTTAATGACAACTGACGTACCAGGTACGTCATGCATTAACAAGTAGTTAATGACAATGGACGTACCTGGTACGTCAGTTGTCTAGGAGAGTGCTGGAAGCGATCGCAATCGCTTCCAGCAGCTCTCAGGGTATTGCAGTGATGCCTCCATATGGAGGCATCCTGCAATACCTTTTTAGAAGACTCCGATGCAGAGAGGGCCACTCTGTGGCCCTCTCTGCACCGGTAGTTCGTTGGTGGGTGGGAACGCAACAGGGAGGTGGGTGGGCGGCCCATCGCTACCCGGCATCCGGTTCCTAGAAGTGCAATGTGCACGCCGGGTGCCGGGAGCGTGCGGGGGGCGTGCGTGCGCGTGCGCGCGTGCGCGCGCATTAGCTGGCCACTGACACCAATGAGGGAAGAGGGGGGGGGGGAAAGATTTTTTTTTAAAATCATATAAAAGGATCTGGGAGGGGGGTAGGGGTATTGTGGGGGGCTGCTACACTACAGAAAACCCCTCAAAAAAGAAAAAAAGCAAAAAATACTTTAGTTTTTGTGCAAATTGGGTACTGGCAGACAGCTGCCAGTACCCAAGATGGCCGCAATTAGATAGGGGAGAGGGTAAGAGAGCTGGGGGGGGGATCATGGAGGTTGGGGCTAAGGCAGGAGTCCATCACAGCTAAAATATTTTATTTTTTTTATATAAAAAAAAAAAAAACTCCTTTTATTTAGTACTGGCAGACTTTCTGCCAGTACTTAAGATGGCGGGGACATTTGTGGGGTGCGGGAGGGAAGAGAGCTGTTTGGGAGGGATCAGGGGGTGGGATGTGTCAGGTGGGAGGCTGATCTCTACCCTAAAGCTAAAATTAACCCTGCAAGCTCCCTAAAACCTACCGAATTAACCCCTTCACTGCTGGGCATAATTTACGTGTGGTGCGCAGCAGCATTTAGCGGCCTTCTAATTACAAAAAAGCAATGCCAAAGCCATATAAGTCTGCTATTTCTGAACAAAGGGGATCCCAAAGAAGCTTTTACAACAATTTGTGCCATAATAGCACAAGCTGTTTGTAAATAATTTCAGTGAGAAACCTAAAATTGTGAAAAATGTAAAGTTTTTTTTTTATTTGCTCGCATTTGGCGGTGAAATGGTGGAATAAAATATACCAAAATTTGCCTAGATCAATACTTTGGGTTGTCTTCTAACAAAAAATATATACATGTCAAGGGATATTCAGGTATTCCTGACAGATATCAGGGTTCCAATGTAACTAGCGCTAATTTTGAAAAAAAGTGGTTTGGAAATAGCGAAGTGCTACTTGTATTTATGGCCCTATAACTTGCAAAAAAAGCTAAGAACATGTAAACATTGGGTATTTCTAAACTCAGGACAAAATTTAGAAACTATTTAGCATGGGTGTTTTTTGGTGATTGTAGATGTGTAACAGATTTTGGGGGTCAAAGTTAGAAAAAGTGTGTTTTTTTCCATTTTTTCCTCATATTTTATTATTTTTTTTGTAGTAAATTATAAGACATGATGAAAATAATGGTATCTTTAGAAAGTCCATTTAATGGCGAGAAAAACGGTATATAATATGTGTGGGTACAGTAAATGAGTAAGAGGAAAATTACAGCTAAACACAAACACTGCAGAAATGTAAAAATAGCCATTGTCATTAAGGGTAAGAAAATTGAAAAATGGTCCGGTCATTAAGGGGTTAATCTTCTGAATGGAGTTGTCCCTATTCAACAATTTAAGATTTAATATGATAATCAAACAGTAGACTTTCTTGATTTGCGAATCTATAAAAAGAATGGAAATATTTTAACAACTGCGAGGGCAATGATATAAATTCAATATTCAATATTCAAAGCAACCAGTTGCTCCTCCAGCTCTATGTGTGCATTGTAATTTTTAAGTCTGAAGATGGGGATAACACTCCAAAACATCACTAGATTTGCTTAATAAAAGTCCCGGTGAGTGCTTTGCTTTTGGCTGCATATAAATATATATATATATATATATATATATATATATATATATATATATATAGATATATATATATATATGTATATATATATATGTATATATATATATATATATATATATATATATATATATATACATATATATATATATATATATATATATAGATATATATATATATATACAGTATATATACATATATATATTTAAGTATAAATAGAACATATTCTGCTACGTTATATGTATACGTTATACATAAATACAGGTACAAATTCCCAAATCCGGAATTCCAAAATCCAAACTTATTTTAAAATCTTAACTTTTTTAAAAAATTTTTTTTTAAATAAAATAATAAAAAATTACTATATTTGCTGCCTGTAAGTTACAAAAGTATTAAAAAAATTATATAAAACTACCTTTCTTTCATGTAAGTGGCAAGAGTCCATGAGCTAGTGACGTATGGGATATACATTCCTACCTGGAGGGGGCAAAGTTTCACAAACCTCAAAATATACCTCCCACCTTACTTATACTTCAGTTTTACAAACGTTGCCTTCGTTGGAGGATGGTGAAGCAAGTCGTGCTTGATTTCTTCTGTGAAAGGTGCTTCTAAGCAATTTGAAGCCCAGTTCCTCTCAAAGTACAGTGTTTGTCTGAGGGATGTGAAGGGAGTATTTGCCTAATGATGCCATGTTTTCGCCTATGGAAAATCTATTCTAAGGCTCTCTGTAAATTCGGTTGTGGGGATTCATCTGCCACCTCCCTTTACAGATCGACATTATACTCCTCTACCATTACCTCTGCTAATATGGATGGGTATCTTCAGGTAAGTATATATCTTTTGTTAAGACACTCTCAGCTATGTTTGGCACTTTATATTTTTAAAGTTTTAAATATATATTGCATATATTTGCCATGAGTCAGGTCTATATTTATTTCCCTTTGCAGTCTAACAGTTTCAGCATGGAAAATTATGTTTGGGAAAAATTTAGTATATTTTTTTTTACTTACCTGAGGTTTCAGCTAGTTGTAACTTTGGTCTGTTTTTTCAAATTTTTGTGGGCAAATTAGGCTTGTGATGGAGCAAAATACTTAGATTTATTGCGTAATTTTTGGCGCAATTTTTTTGGCGCAAAGGATGCGTTTGTTGTCATGTAATTTCTTGCCTCTTTGTTGACGCAATTTTTTTTGGCGCAACGTCGCACCTGTTATGACGCGAATTGCGTAATTTCCTGTTAACCTTGGCACCAAAAAAATATTTTGCAGCATTGCGTCATCTTTGTTGGCGTCATTTTTGGCGCCAACAATTTTGTTATATTAAGTCTCTCCCTCTTTTGCTCTCTGCTTTCATTGTTACTGAGGTCTATGATATTTGCTTTTGTTTTTCATATAAGCATTTTTTCCCATTCCTGAAACTGCTATTTTGAGGAAATTGGATATTTTGTTTAAATGTTATTTTTTCTTTTTTGTTACATTTTTCAAGATGTCTCAAACTGATCCTGCCTCTGATGTTACTGTAGGAACCAAGTTGCCTGAAAACAAATTTACCAAAGCTAAGTGGGTATGTTGTAAATTGGCTGATCTTCCTTCTTCAGCTCAAGTATGTAGACCTTGTTATGAGAAATTGTTTCATACTGATAACGTTTCTATAAGTACAAATACATCTACTGTTAAACCTTCACAGTCTAATGTATATGATATTCCTGTAGATATAAAAGATTATATTGCTGCAGCCATAGAGAAGGCTATGACTGCTATTCCGCCTTCAAATAAACATAAAAGGTCTCTTCCTACTTCTCATAATTCTGATGAAGTTTGTATTGACCAACAGCATACTGAAGTATTGTCTGCTGATGAGGACTTCTCTGGCTCAGAGGATTCTACTTCAGACTCTCAAATTTATAAATCTTCCTTTCTTTTTAAGATGGAATATATCCGTTTGTTGTTAAAGGAAGTATTGTTTACTTTGGGTATTGAGGAATCTAGTCCTCTTGAAAACAAGAATAGCAAATGTTTGAATTCTGTTTTTAAAACTTCTGAGGTTACTCCTGAAGTTTTTCCAATTCCAGATGCTATCTCTAATATGATTACTAAGGAATAGTCTAAGCCTGGTACTTATTTTAATCCTTCTTCTAGGTTTAAAAAATTGTATCCTTTACCTGTGTCTAATTTAGAGCTTTTGGGAGAAATTCCCTAAAGTTGATGGCGCTATTTCTACTCTTGCCAAACGTACTACTATTTCTATGGAAGATAGTACTTTTTTTTAAAGATCCCTTAGATAGGAAGATTGAATCTTATCTTAGGAAGGAATATTTACATACTGGCTATATTCTTAGACCTGCTATTTCTATAGTTGATGTTGCTGCTGCTTCAACTTTTTGGTTGGACAATTTAGCAGAGCAGCTATTGGATCCCGATTTGTCTTACATTGTTGTTTTACTTTAACATGCTAATCATTTCATTTGTGATGCTATATTTGATATTATTAAGATTGATATTAAATCTATGTCTTTAGCTATTCTATCTAGAAGAGCTTTATGGTTTAAATCATGGAATGCAGATATGGTGTCTAAATCTAGATTACTCCAATAAATACATTTCCAGCCTCCAGTACAAAGGTTAAAATACCTTAATTTTCTCTTTGCAGAGTCCATCATACAAAACAACAGTTGTTTTGTATGATGGACCCTGCAAAGAGAAAATAAAGGTCTTTTAACCTTTTTACTAGAGGCTGGAAATTTATTTATTGGAATATTGAATTGGGATTTGGCTGATCCTTTCCTGTGCCCCAGAACATTACAAAAGGTACTGTCTTTCACTATAAATATTTAAATCTAGATTACTATCATTATCTTTTCAAGGTAATAATTTATTTGGTTCTCAATTGGATTCTATTATCTCCAATATCACTGGCGGTAAGGGAGTTTTTCTGCCCCAAGATAAGAAATCTAAGGGTAAATTTAAAGCTCCCAATTGTTTCATTCCTTTCGTCAGTCTAAGGAACAAAAAACATTCCTTCCCCTAAGGCCTCTGGTTCCAATTGGAGACCATCCACAAATTGGAATAAGTCCAAGCCTTATAAGAAACCAAATACAGCCCCTAAGACTGCATGAAGGTGCAGCCCTCAATCCAGTTCAACTGGTGGGGGCAGACTAAAATTATTTCAAGACATTTGGGCAGATTCTGGATATTGTTTCTCAGGGGTATCGAAGAGGTTTCAGAATAAGACCTCCCATGGGAAGATTCTTCTTTCCCATGTTCCAACAAACCCTGTGAAGGCTCAGGCTTTTTTGAAGTGTGTTTCAGACCTAGAGCTTTCAGGGGTAATTGTTCCAGTTCCTCTACAGGACCAGTGTTTGGGTTTTTATTCAAATCTGTTCATTGTCCCAAAGAAGGAGGATTCATTCAGACCAATTCTGGATCTGAAAACTTTAAATAGTTTTGTAAGAGTCCCAACTTTCAAGATGGCGACTATAAGGACTATTCTGCCTTTTGTTCAGCAAGGTCATTTCATGTCCACAATAGACTTACAGGACGCTTATCTTCATATTACGATTCATCCAGACCACTACCGGTTTCTGAGATCTCTTTTCTAGACTAGCATCACCAATTTGTAGCTTTTCCATTTGGTCTAGTGACAAAGGTTCTTGGTGCCCTTCTATCTGTAATCAGAAAGCAGGGTATTGCAGTGTTTCCTTATTTGGACAATATCTTGGTACTAGCTCAATTTTTTCATTTAGCAGAATCTCACACAAAACAACTTGTGTCATTTCTTCAAAGTGAGAAGGGTAAAAGAAAAACCAAGCGCTGGAAAAGATCAAAGGCTACACATAAAAACAGACAATCCCAAGGCCTGTAAATAAAAGTATTACAATCAAACAGTATGGGGGTATATGTGAGCGCCAACGAGTAATGCAGTAAAACACTACCAGGCAAATTGATCTTAAAAATGGCTAAAAAGATATATTATTAAATCTTTGATTTATATATATAGTAATTGATTTGTGCAAGCTCAAGGTCCAAGGGTGTAATATTATGAGCAAATACAAAGATTATTATCGTAATATAAGTTTTATTAATTCATCAAAACACAAAAAATATATAAAAACATCCAAATATATACTAAAAAATGTTCTATGTCCTAATTGGTACCAATTTTATAAAACTGTCATGGTTTTAAAAAGACATACAAATTTGTACATAAAATACTATATATGATAAACCTCCTGTTTCCATATAAAATAGAACTGTTCAAACAGAATATAAATAGTTAACTTATCACAATTTATTAGTTAAAAAACACTCTATGGAAATCTCAGAAAGCAACAATGTTTCAAGATCAATTTGCCTGGTAGTGTTTTACTGCATTACTCTTTGGCACTCACATATACCCCTTACTGTTTGATTGTCATTTCTTCAAAGACATGGTTGGAGGATCAATTTACTAAAGAGTTTCTTGATTCCTCAGACAAAGGTCACCTTTTTAGGTTTCCAGATAGATTCTGTGTCCATGACTCTCTCTTTGACAGAAAAGAGACAAATTAAGTTAATGTTAGCTTGTCTAAACCTTCAGTCTCTATTATTCCCTTCAGTGGCTATGTGCATGGAAGTTTTAGGTCTCATGATTGCAGCATCGGATGTGACCCCCTTTGCTTGTTTTCATATGAGATCTCTTCAGCTTTGCATGTTGCACCAATTGGGCAGGGATTATACTCAGATATCACAGTTGATATACTTAAGTCCCAACATGCGACAATCTCTGTCTTGGTGGTTAAACCATCACCTTATTGTTCAAGGGGCCTCCTTTGTTTGTCCTTCCTGGACTGTGATCACAAAGATGCAAGTCTTACAGGTTGGGGAGTTGTCTGGGGGTCTCTAACAGCACAAGGGGTTTGGGTACCTCAGAAGGTGAGGTTACCTATCAATATTTTAGAACTCTGTGCTATTTTCAGAACTCTTTAGGCTTGGCCTCTATTGAAGAGAGAACTTTATATTCAATTCCAGACAGACAATATCACTACAGTGGCATATGTCAATCATCAAGGGGGGACTCACAGTCCTTCAGCAATGAACAAAGTATCTCTGATACTTTCTTGGGCAGAATCCAACTCTTGTCAAATTTCTGCAATTCACATCCAGGAGAGTGGTCTCTCCATCCAGATGTGTTTTTTCAATTGGTACAGATGTGGGGTCCCCCAGAAATAGATCTGATGGCCTCGCGTCTGAACAAGAAGCTGCCAAGATATCTTTCCAGGTCCAAGAATCATCAGGCGGAGATGGTAGATGTTCCTTGGTTTTACCAACCTGCTTATATTTTTCCGCCTCTGGTTCTTCTTCCAAAGGTGATCTCCAAGCACCAGCTCCAGCTTGGCCTCTCAGGTTCTGGTATGCAGACCTTGTCAAGATGTCCAGTTGCCAACCTTGGCCACTTCCTTTAAGGCCAGACCTTCTCAAGGGCCATTTTACCAACAGGATCTCAAATCTCTAAATTTGATGGCATGGAAATTGAACGCTTAGTGCTTAGTCATAGAGGTTTTTCTGACTCAGTGATTAACACTATGATACAGGCTTGTAAGTCTGTTTCCAGGAAAATGTATCCTTGGGTTTGGAAAACCAGTTGGCTAGATTACGAGTCTTGCGTTATGAGTAAAAAAGCTGCTTTTTTACTACCGCTGGTATTATGAGTCTTGCAGATTTAGGGGCACCACACACTTTTTTGGCCTTTCCGCAAATTCAAATTGCGTATAGTCTATTTTCAATGGGACTTCCATAGCGCCAGTATTACGAGCTTGTCCTGGGAGGCCAAAAAGTGAGCGGTACAGCCTATCCCGCAAAATTAGTACCGCATTTAAAGTCAGTAGTTATTAACCTCTAAACCGCCGTACTCCCACCTTGCAAACATTAGTTAAATATTATTAACCCCTAATCTGCTGTCCCTAACATCGTCGCCACCTACCTACATTTATTAACCCCTAATCTGCCGCCCCCAACGTTGCCGCCCCTATACTAAATTTATTAACCCCTAAATCTAAGTCTAACCCTAACCCTAACACCCCCTAACTTAAATATAATTAAAAGAAATATAAATAAAACTTATTATTAATAACTAAATAATTCCTATTTAAAAATAAATACTTACCTGTAAAATAAACCCTAAGCTAGATACAATATAACTAATAGTTACATTGTAGCTAGCTTAGGGTTTATTTTTATTTTACAGGCAAGTTTGTATTTATTTTAACTAGGTAGACAAAACCCACCACCCACACAACCAACCCCAAAATAAAACCCTAACTAAAAAAACCTAAGCTCTCCATTGCCCTGAAAAGGGCATTTGGATGGGCATTGCCCTTAAAAGGGCATTTAGCTCTATTGCGGCCCAAAGCCCTAACCTACAAATAAAACCCACCCAATAAACCCTTAATAAAACCTAACTCTAACCCCTGAAGATCCACTTACAGTTTTGAAGATCCGACATCCATCCTCAACGAAGCCGGGAGAAGTCCTCAACGAAGCCGGGAGAAGTCCTCAATGATGCCGGGAGAAGTCTTCATCCAAGTCGGGAGAATTGGTCCTCCAGAAGGCAGAAGTATTTATCCAGACGGCATCTTCTATCTTCATCCATCCGGCGCAGAGCGGGTCCATCTTCAAGACATCCGACGCGAAGCATCCTCTTCTTCCGACGACTCCTGATGAATGAAGGTTCCTTGAAGTGACGTCATCCAAGATGGCGTTCCTTAGATTCCGATTGCATCAGCCAATAGGATTTTTTCAACCTTAATTCCGATTGGCTGATAGAATTCTATCAGCCAATCGGAATCTAAGGGACGCCATCTTGGATGATGTCACTTAAAGGAACCTTCATTCATCGGGTAGTCGTCGGAAGAAGAGGATGCTCCGCGTCGGATGTCTTGAAGATGGACCCGCTCCACGCCGGATGGATGAAGATAGAAGATACCGTCTGGATGAAGACTTCTGCCCGTCTGGAGGACCACTTCTCCCGGCTTGAATGAAGACTTCTCCCGGCTTCATTGAGGACTTCTCCCAGCTTCATTGAGGATAGATGTCGGATCTTCAAAACTGTAAGTGGATCTTCAGGGGTTAGGTTTTTTAAGGGTTTATTGGGTAGGTTTTATTTTTAGGTTAGGGCTTTGGGCCGCAATAGAGCTAAATGCCCTTTAAGGGCAATGCCCATCCAAATGCCCTTTTTAGGGCAATGGGGAGCTTGTTTTTTTTAGTTAGGGTTTTATTTGGGGTGTTGGTTGTGTGGGTGGTGGGTTTTACTGTTGGTGGTGTTTTTTTTTTTCAGGTAAAAGAGCTGATTTCTTTAGGGCAATGTCCTGCAAAAGGCCCTTTTAAGGGCTATTGGTAGTTTAGTTTAGGCTAATGTTTTTTTTTTATTTTGGGGGGGCTTTTTTATTTTGATAGGGCTATTAGATTAGGTGTAATTAGTTTAAATATCTTGTAATTTGTTTTTTATTTTCTGTAATTTACTGGGGGGGGTTGTTTGTAATTTAGCTAATTGTATTTAAATTTATTTAATTGTATTTAATTTAGGTAATATATTTAATTGTAGTGTAGTGTTAGGTGTTAGTGTAACTTAGGTTAGGTTTTATTTTACAGTTAAATTTGTATTTATTTTAGCTAGGTAGTTAGTAAATAGTTAATAACTATTTAGTAACTATTCTACCTAGTTACAATAAATACAAACTTGCCTGTAAAATAAAAATAAACCCTAAGCTAGCTACAATGTAACTATTAGTTATAGTGTAGCTAGCTTAGGGTTTATTTTATAGGTAAGTATTTAGTTTTAAATAGGAGTTATTTAGTTATTAATAGTAAGTTTTATTTAGATTTATTTTAATTATATTTAAGTTAGGGGGTGTTAGGGTTAGACTTAGATTTAGGGGTTAATAAATTTAGTATAGTGGCGGCGACGTTGGGGGCGGCAGATTAGGGGTTAATAAATGTAGGTAGGTGGCAGCGATGTTAGGGGCGGCAGATTAGGGGTTAATACTATTTAACTAGTGTTTGCGAGGCAGGAGTGTGGCGATTTAGGGGTTAATATGTTTATTATAGTGGCGGTGATATCGGGAGCGGCAGATTAGGGGTTAATAAATATAATGTAGGTGTCGGCGATGTTGGGGGCGGCAGATTAGGGGTTAATAAGTGTAAGATTAGGGGTATTTAGACTTGGGTTCATGTTAGTGTGTTAGGTGTAAACATAAATTTTGTTTCCCCATAGGAATCAATGGGGCTGCGTTACTGAGCTTTACGCTGCTTTATTGCAGGTGTTAGGCTTTTTGTCAGCCGGCTCTCCCCATTGATGCCTATGGGGAAATCGTGCACGAGCATACACAACCAGCTCACCGCTGACTTAAGCAGCGCTGGTATTGAAGTGCGGTATGGAGCACAATTTTGCTCTATGCTAACTTATTGCCTTTTAACACCAGGTTTAGGAAAACCTGTAATACCAGCGCTGTAGGTAAGTGAGCGGTGACAATAACGTGCAAGTTAGTAACTGCACTCCTCATAACACAAAACTCGTATATCTGGCCGTATATTTCTTGGTGTTCCTCTCATGATTATTCTTGGCATTCTTTCAGAATCCTTAGGATTTTACAGTTTCTTCAGGATGGTTTGGATAAGGGTTTGTCTGCAAATACTTTGAAAGGACAAATTTCTGTACTTTCTGTCTTATTTCATAGAAAGATTGGTAAACTTCCTGATATTCACTGTTTTGTTAAGGCTTTGATTCGTATTAAACCTATTATTAAATCTATTTCTCCTCCTTGGAGTCTCAACTTGGTTTTGAAAATTTTGCAGGCTCCTCCTTTTGAGCCTATGCATTCTTTGGATATGAAAGTACTTTCTTGGAAAGTGTTATTTCTTTTGGCTATCTTTTCTGCCAGAAGAGTTTCTGAGTTGTCTGCTCTCTCTTGTGAGTCTCCTTATCTGATAAAGCTGTTTTGCGGACTTCGTTTAAATTTTTGCCTAAAGTTGTGAATTTTAACAACATCAATAGAGACATTGTTGTTCCTTCTTTATGTCCTAATCCTAAGAATACTCTTGAAAGATATTTACATTCTTTGGATGTGGTAAGAGCTTTGAAATATTATGTTGAGGCTACTAAAGATTTCAGAAAGACTTCTAGTCTATTTGTTATTTTTTCTGACTCTAGGAAAGGTCAGAAAGTCTCTGCCATTTCTTTGGCATCTTGGTTGAAACTTGTGATTCACAAAGCTTATTTGGAGATGGGGCAGTCTCCGCCTCAGAGAATTACAGCTCATTCTACTAGATCAGTTGCCACTTCTTGGGCTTTTACGAATGAAGCTTCAGTTGATCAAATTTGCAAAGCAGCAACTTGGTCTTCTTTGCATACTTTTACTAAATTTTACCATTTTGATGTATTTGCTTCTTCGGATGCAGCCTTTGGTAGAAAGGTTCTTCAGGCAGTTATCTCAATTTGATTCTAATGCATTTGATTTTAGTTTTTCTGACATTTTTAAGAAAACTTAATTATTTTTTTGGATTTCATTTCTCAGCGGAATTAGCTGTTTTTATTTTATCCCTCCCTCTCTAGTGACTTGTGGACTTCCACATCTTGGGTATTATATACCATATGTCACTATCTCATGGACTCTTGCCACTTACATGAAAGAAAACATAATTTATGTAAGAACTTACCTGATAAATTAATTTCTTTCATAGTGGTAAGAGTCCAAGACCCACCCTTTTTTGTGGTTATGGTTTTTTGTATAAAGCACATTATTTTTTACAGTTCCTCTTTTTTGTATGCTTTTTACTCCTTTTTTACACCTCTCTTCTTGGCTATACGTTTAACTGAAGTATGAGTGAGGTAGGAGGTGTATTTATAGGCATTTTAAAGTTTAGGAAACTTTGCCCCCTCCAGGTAGGAATGTATATCCCATACGTCATGGACTGTTGTCACTATGAAAGAAATGAATTTATCAGGTAAGTTCTTACATAAATTATGTTTCAGTTACAAGTATAAGCTGTATTATAAAATGTAAATATTGCTTAAATGACATAAGAGATTGCGTTTACACTTGGTTCCATCCCCTCTCCAAACTGTCTTATTTTAAAGATGCAAACTATTCTGAAATCAAAACCTTTTATCCAGATAGAAAACTTTTTATCAAAACTGCTTGAGACCAGAAAAAGTTAGAATTTTGGAATAGTCATGTCATTTAGGCAATATTTACATGTCATAATACAGTTTATACATGTAACTTAATGGTAATTCTATATCATTTTACATTTGTATATATAGTACCATCAGTACAGTACTGTAATTAGACAGGTTATTTGTGTTGTTTTAAATAACTAAGCCAAAGACACAGGCAGAGAATATTGTGACTTATTGATAATTTTCTTTTTGAAAAATAATAATTAAAAAGTCTGGATTTCAGAATAAATTAGAATTTTGGAATTTGTACCTGTATTCTATCTATCTATCTATCTATCTATCTATCTATCTATCTATCTATCTATCTCTCTATCTATCTATCTATCTATCTCTCTCTCTCTCTCTCTCTCTCTATCTATCTATCTATCTATCTATCATCTATCTATCTATCTATCTATCTATTTATCTATCTATCTATCATGTATATATATACTATAATAAATATATATATATATATATATATATATATATATATATACTTTGCTTGCAAATAAGAGCCCAGTATATTTTTGACTATCATATAATATACCCTAATATCACTCATGCATTCATTTTGGCTGTGCAGATTGTACATAGCACATAACACTAATTGCATGAAAGGTCTCTTCAGTAAATGCATTGCAACACACAAATACAATAAAATGACCTTTTAGGCAAACACTCATGGATTTTGGCTCATGTCTGCATGCATCCTGCCAACAAACATTAATGCATTCTGGGTCATGTGGTTTGCTGGAGGGGATAATTTTCTTTTAAACAAGGCATGATTGTGAATTTGAGACAGATAATCTGTTATGTGTCCTTTTACTCCCCTCTGTCCCACGTAATCATCGTTGTTTCTTTGGTAGGACAAACACACGCAGACTCTATTCTTCATTTGTGCTTCAAGCAACAAGAACATAAAATATCTTGTTCTTAGAAATTCCAAGTTATGCTTTTCTGGCCAGTTGCCATGCCTCTGAGGAAAATCCACGGCCTGAACTCTAACTGTAACACTCTACTATATTCGACCCTCAACACAAAGAATGCAATAGGAATGAAAATGTAATTCATGCTCAGGTGAAAATATTCTGCAAAAAGTCTTAAGACATCATTTCTAATATATGACAAGTTATAAAATTGCAACCTTTATTTATTATAAAACATTTTACCAGGAAGGATACATTGAGATTTCTCTTGTTTTCAAGTATGTCCTGGGTCCACAAAACATTGCATTGTTACAATAGGGTACAATAAAATACAGAAACAATATTAATACATAATATATGCAAAATTTTACATAGAACAGGTGGGAAATATATAATCAACCATGACAGGTGCATTCTGTTTTGCATATAGACCTTAATTCTTTGTTGACCAAAAATGTAATTATTTATTTTACTATAAAGCTGATTACTGTTGACTGAAAATGTAATGATTTATTTTACAATGAAGCTGATTGCTGTTTATGTGAATTATATTTGATGATGCCAATTTAATAACATTAATGAAGAATAAAATATGAAAAAAAAAATTAATTTGCATGCAGCTTAACGATACTATTACATTTTATTACACCTTTATTTGATTTATTTCATTCAAATCATTTCACAGAAAAAAAAAACATACATTTGCCACAAATGATAAAAGTACATTGTTAAGCTGGGCTATAGTTTAAAGTATCCAAAAATAATTTTAGAAATCATAATTACTAATATCTACACATGTGCAGCCAATAGATTTTCGTTTCGGACAAACTTTTCATGACGAATATTCAGGGAAATTTGTTTCCCCAAATATTCGGTGGCCGTGCTAATCAGTATTCATTTAGCTTAAAAGAAAAAGAATAGTGAATTGTAGTTAAACATCTGTTTTTGTTAAAATTAAAGTAAATGTTACAAAGCTACAGGTGGACTTAGTTTTCATCTGTAGCTACAATATTTACCTTAATGTGCTCTAGAGGGTATGGAGAGCACACTAAGGTAAGTATTAAAACCCCTTTATAAAAAAGTGTATGAATGAGTACTGACGATTTTTGGTAGCTTTTTTTTTTTTCTTTTTCATTGATTTATTTATTTAGATATTCATTTTGTTTATTCATACAAAAACTAATGCATATCTCTGCTAATATCTGTATTTAAACAGATTTTATGTTTGTAGTATCACAGTTAATGTGATTTAAGACATCAATTATTCTATTTCATTATAAAGAGCAGATTCAGAAGAAAAAAATTAATACTAATTTTCACCTAGATTACGAGTATTGCACTAAACAGGGTGGGAAACGAAGGCAACAAAAGTTGCGTTATTTAACCCCCATAGCGCTGCCATTACGAGTAACTGAAAAGCCTCCTTGTGCGTGTGCGATATAGTGGCGTTAAGCTCCATAACGCACAAAAGCCAAGGGCTGCTTTGACGTGCTTGTGCACGCTTTTCCCCATATACATCAATGGGGAGAGAGTGTTAGAAAAAACTGACACCTGAAGCGCGGAATGTTGATCGCCGTAACGCAACCCCATTGATGTCTATGGGGGAAAAAAAGTTAAGTTTAAACCTAACACCCTAACATAAACCCCAAGTCTAAACAGCCCTAATACGCCGCCCTGACATCACCGACACCTTAATAAAGTTATTAACCCCTACTCTGCCGCTCTCGACATCTCCAACGCTAAATAAAGTTATTAACTCCTAATCTGCCACTCCTGACATCGCCGCCACTATAATACAGTTATTAACCCCTATTCTGCCTCACCTCGACATCGCCACCACTAATAAAAGCTATTAACCCCCATTCCGCCGCTCCCCGACATCGCCACCACTAAATAAAGTTATTAACTCCTAAACCTTTGGCCTCCCACATCTCTGCCACTAAATAGACCTATTAACCCCTAAACCGCCAGCCCCCCACATTGCAAAACACTAAATTAAACTATTAACCCCTAAACCTAAAACCCCCTAACTTTAAATTAAAATTACAATATAACTCTATTTAAATAATTATAAACTTACCTGTGAAATAAAAATAAATCTAACATTAAACTATAAATTAACCTAACCTTACTATTCTAATAAAATAAAAAAAACTACCAAATAAAATATCTAAATTACAAATGTAAAAAAAAATAACACTACGAAAAAAATAAAAAAATCTAAATTACAACTAAAAAAAACAAATCCTACGAAAAATAAAAAACACTAAGATTAAAAAAAAATAAACAAAATTATTAAAAATAAAAGCAATTACACCAAATCTAATAGCCCTATAAAAATAAAAAGCCCCCCCAAATAAAAATACCCCCTAGCCCCAAATAAAAACACCCCCTAGCCTACAATAAACTACCAATAACCCTTAAAAGGGCCTAACGCTAAAGATCTACTCACGGTTTCTGAAGTCCGCACATCCAGGCAGTGAGAAATCTTCATCTAGGCGGCGAGGTCTTCATCCAGGCGGCGAGGTATTCATCCATCCCGGGGACATTTTCTATCTTCATCCCGGCAGCGTTGAGCGGAGCCATCCTGGAAGCTGATCCCATCCTGCATGGAGCGTCCTCTTCATACGTTCACTGCCGTACACTGAAGTTGAATGCAAAGTAACCTTTTCAAAATGGCGTCCCTTGCATTCCTATTGGCTGATTTGATTCTTCAAATTCAAATCAGCCAATTGGATTTCAGTAGCTCTCATCCTATTGGCTGATTTGAATTTGAGGAATCAGATCAGCAAAACAGCTACCTTGCATTCACCTTCAGTGTACGGCGGTGACCGTATGAAGAGGACGCTCCGTGCAGGATGGGATCAGCTTCCAGGTTGGCTCCGCTCTGAGCCACCGGAATGAAGATAGAAGATGCCCCTGGGATGGATATAGACTTCGCCTTCTGGATGAAGACCTCGCCACCTGGATAAAGTCTTGACTGGATGTCCAGACTTCAGAAACCGTGAGTAGATCTTCTAGGGTTAGTGTTAGGTTTTTTGTTGTTTTTTTTTAGTGGGTTTTTTTTAGATTAGGGATGGGAAATTTGAAAAAGAGCGAAATGCCCTTTTCAGGGCAATGCCCATACAAATGCCCATTTAGGGGCAATGGTTAGCTTGGGTTTTTATAGAGTTCGTTTTTTTGGGGGGGGGTTGGTTGGGTGGTGGGTGGGTTTTACTGTTTGGGGGGACTTTGTATTTTTTTTACAGATAAAAGAGCTGATTTCTTTAGGGCAATGCCCTACAAAAGGCCCTTTTAAGGGCTATTGGTAGTTTATTGTAGGCTAGGGGGTGTTTTTATTGTGGGGGCTTTTTTATTTTTATGGGGTATAATTGTTTTTATTTTTGATAATTTCCTTTATTTTTTGTAATCTTGGTGTTTTCTATTTTTCGTGATTTTAGTGTTTATTATTTTTGGTAAACTTAGATTTTTAAAATGTTTCATAGGATTTTTTTTTTTTATTGTAATTTAGATTTTTTTTTGTAGTGTTAAGATTTTTTAAATTTGTAATTTAGTATTTTTAATTGATATTTTTTTTATTTTATAAGAATATTAAGGTTAGTTTCATTTATAGTTTAATTCTAGGTTTATTTTTATTTCACAGGTAAGTTTTTATTTATTTAAATAAAGTTATATTGTAATTTTAATTTAAAGTTAGAGGGGTGTTAGGTTTAGGGGTTAATAGTTTATTTTATTGTTTTGTGATTTGGGGGTGATGGCGGTTTAGGGGTTAGTAGGTTTATTTATCGTCGGAATTGTGGGAGGCCGGAGGTTTAGGGGTTAACTTTATTTAGTGGCGGCGATGTCGGGGAGCGTCAGAATAGGGGTTATTAGCTTTTATTAGTGGGGGCGATGTCGGGAGCGGCAGATTAGTGGTTAATAACTTTTTTATAGTGGTGACGATGTCAGGGAGCGGCGGAATAGGGGTTAATAATTTTATTATAGTGTCAGTGATGCGGGAGGGCAGAGGTTTAGGGGTTAATAGGTAGTTTATGGGTGTAAGTGTACTTTGTAACACTTTAGTTATGAGTTTTGTGAAACATTTTTGTTACACAAAATCCATAACTACTGCTCTCAGGTGGCGGTATGGATCGTGTCGGTATAGGCTGTAACGCAAGCATTTTAGCATCACAGCATAACCTGTAATACCGGCGCTATGGAAATCCCACACAAAAACGTAATTTTTTTGAGTGCAGGATTGACGTTGCGTTACACGCTACAATGCTTGTGGTATAGCTATACCGACACGACTCCCAATAGAGCGTTTCTGCTTTTACGCTGAAATTGCCATTTTTTCAGTGTTAAAAGCTACAACGCAAAACACGTAATCTAGGTGTTTGTAAGAGAGTAACTCAATTTTCAAGTTTGCGCAAATGTTTTAGCATGCTTGTTGGTCTGTTTTTATCAAACAATAGCTAATTTATATTTGTGACATTTAATGTCATCTATTGGCATCATGCAATATTCTGTCTTTTCTCTGTATTTTTTTTTTTCTTTTCCTCTTTTTTTGGTGCTTTGAGGGATTTTCTATGACTTACTGTACTTCTGAAAATTGTGATTTTATTACCTTTAATGTTTTTTTTAATGTTATTATCATTATTTAGTCTCCATTTCATATGAATTGCCACTTTTTTTGTTCAAACCTCTTTTTTATAATATCAATCCCAACACTGCAGCCGCAAGGCAGGATACAACTCATGGTAATTGAAGAAACATAATCAACCACTGCAATGAGTTAACACCGGCAAATATATATGTACCTGTGATTTAAAGTACATTGGAGGATAATACTCTGAAAGTAATAAACCCTAACCTTAAAGGGACAGTAAACACCTGAAACATAAAAACATAGAATTTGACAGTAGATAAGAACCAGAAAAAGGCCCATCAAGTCATATTACATGTTACTGTTTTCTTAGGATAGCCTTATGTGTGTCCCATGTATTTTTTAATTATTTTACAGACCCTGTGCTTACAACCTCTATTGGAAGTGTAATCCATGAATCCACCACCCTTTCTGTAAACAAAGGTTTCTTCACATTTCTCCTGAATCTGCTACCCTCTAAATTAAGATTATGACCCCTTGTTTTGCTATTTTATTTTTTGTGGAAAATGCTTACATTTTATGTCCCTTCATCTATTTGAAGGTTTCTATCACATCATCACCTCTTTCCCTTCTCTCCTCTAAACTATACACGTTTAGATAATATAATCTTTCTTTTACTAATTACTATGCAAAACGGAACAAACATTTAGCATTTCAATTATCAGAATAATGTAGTATACTTTTTTATTTTCAGAAACGAAGCTCCCTTTAGCAGTAAAACAAAGTTTTATTTTAGCCCCATGACATCAAGTCATCCAGCCCTCAAATGTGGGCCTTCTAAGGTCTAACATACTTGCCAATCAGATGGCGAGTATTTGCATCAAATTATAATACATTATCGTCATTCAACGCATGCGCAATAGGATTGGCTTATTCTCGCATACGCATATTGCGGCACAGAAGCTGATATGACCGACAACAGAATTAAAAAAAATGCATGCGCACTTTAAATTTCAATTGATGTGATAGGTATTTCAGCCATTCTACTTTCCAATGTATTTCAATGCTAGTGGTCCAGTATTGCTTCGATATTTGCAATATCCGCTGTGAATATTTCCAGAATATATAAAATATGTCTTTGACATGTAATTGTTAATTGAATAAACATTGAATAGATGCATTTATTTTTTCTTTATCAAAAAGCATATTATACCTAATAAAATTAATTACAGTTATTGATATGTAATTCAGAGTAGCCTTCTACAATACCTTTTGAAGGGGTGCACTGTAAAATATAAATATATTTATTGTTGATAGTGAATGAAAGTGGGCAAAGTAAGGTATGCATAATGCAAATATTATAAAGGTTTTCAATAAATTTATTGAAATATACATGTAATGTGTTGTTGACATACCTAATATGTATTTAAACAGTAAACTCCTATAATATGCAAATATTCCACTTGAATTGGCTGCACTGTGATTGGCAAATAAAGATACAGGACAATATATTTTTTTAATGAATTGGGATGTACACATAAAAAATTGTTTAGGCTTATGGTTTATGGCTTGAAATAAATATGGCCTAGATTTAGAGTTGGGCGGTAGCCTTCAAAACCAGCGTTAGAGGCTCCTAACGCTGATTTTTAACGCCCTCTGGTATTTGGAGTCAGTCATTAAAGGGTCTAACGCTCACTTTCCAGCCACGATTTTTCCATACCGCAGATCCCCTTACGTCAATTGCGTATCCTATCTTTTCAATGGGATCTTTCTAACTCCGGTATTTAGAGTCGTGTCTGGAGTGAGCGTTAGAAATCTAACGACAAAACTCCAGCCGCAAAAAAAAACCAGTAGATAAGAGCTTTCTGGGCTAACGCCGGTTCATAAAGCTCTTAACTACTGTGCTCTAAAGTACACTAACACCCATAAACTACCTATGTACCCCTAAACCGAGGTCCCCCCACATCGCCGCCACTCTATTAAAAATTTTTAACCCCTAATCTGCCGACCGCCACCTACGTTATCCTTATGAACCCCTAATCTGCTGCCCCTAACACCGCCGACCCCTATATTATATTTATTAACCCCTAATCTGCCGCCCCCGCTATCGCTGACCCCTGCATATTATTATTAACCCCTAATCTGCCGCTCCGTACACCGCCGCTACTTACATTATCCCTATGTACACCTACTCTGCTGCCCCTAAAGCCGCCGACCCCATTATTATATTTATTAACCCCTAATCTTCCCCCCACAACGTCGCCGCCACCTACCTACACTTATTAACCCCTAATCTGCCGAGCGGACCGCACCGCTACTATAATAAAGTTATTAACCCCTAATCTGCCTCACTCCCGCCTCAATAACCCTATAATAAATAGTATTAACCCCTAATCTGCCCTCCCTAACATCGCCGACACCTAACTTCAAACATTAACCCCTGCCGACCGGAGCTCACCGCTATTCTAATAAATATTTTAACCCCTAAAGCTAAGTCTAACCCTAACACTAACACCCCCCTAAATTAAATATAATTTAAATCTAAGGAAATAAATTAACTCTTATTATATAAATTATTCCTATTTAAAGCTAAATACTTACCTGTAAAATAAACCCTAATATAGCTACAATATAAATAATAATTATATTGTAGCTATTTTAGGATTAATATTTATTTTACTGGTAACTTTGTATTTATTTTAACCAGGTACAATAGCTATTAAATAGTTAAGAACTATTTAATAGCTAAAATAGTTAAAATAATTACAAAATCACCTGTAAAATAAATCCTAACCTAAGTTACAATTAAACCTAACACTACACTATAAATAAATTAATTAAATAAAATACCTACAATTATCTACAATAAAACCTAACACTACACTATCAATAAATAAATTAAATACAATTCCTACAAATAAATACAATTAAATAAACTAACTAAAGTACAAAAAATAAAAAAGAACTGTTACAAAAAATAAAAAAATATTTACAAACATTAGAAAAAAATTACAACAATTACCTTACCAGCCCTGAACAGTGCCCTTTGCGGGGCATGCCCCAAATAATTCAGCTCTTTTGCCTGTAAAAAAAACATACAATACCCCCCCCCAACATTACAACCCACCCCCCACATACCCCTAATCTAACCCAAACCCCCCTTAAATAAACCTAACACTAAGCCCCTGAAGATCTTCCTACCTTGTCTTCACCATGCCAGGTTCACCGATCGGTCCAGAGTCTTGATCCAAGCCGAAGCGGGGGGCTGAAGAGTGACGTCCATCCTCGGGCTGAAGTCTGGATCCAAGCGGCGGCTGAAGAAATCCATCATCGGGCTGAAGTCGGAAGTCCATCATCGGGATGAAGTCTTCTATCAAGCTGCATCTTCAATCTTCTTTCTTCTGGAGCGGAGCGGAGCCATCTTCTTTCCAACCGACGCGGATCCAATCTCTTCAACCGACGCCTACTCGCCGAATGAAGGTTCCTTTAAGGGACGTCATCCAAGATGGCGTCCCTCGAATTCCGATTGGCTGATAGGAGTCTATCAGCCAATCGGAATTAAGGTAGGAAAATTCTGATTGGCTGATGGAATCAGCCAATCAGAATCAAGTTCAATCCGATTGGCTGATCCGATCAGCCAATCAGATTGAACTCACATTCTATTGGCTGATCGGAACAGCCAATAGAATGCAAGCTCAATCTGATTGGCTTATTGGATCAGCCAATCGGATTGAACTTGATTCTGATTGGCTGATTCCATCAGCCAATCAGAATTTTCCTACCTTAATTCTGATTGGCTGATCCGATCAGCCAATCAGATTGAGCTCGCATTCTATTGGCTGATCGGAACAGCCAATAGAATGCGAGCTCAATCGGATTGGCTGATTGGATCAGCCAATCGGATTGAACTTGATTCTGAATTTTCCTACCTTAATTCCGATTGGCTGATAGAATCCAATCGGAATTCGAGGGACGCCATCTTGGATGACGTCCCTTAAAGGAACCTTCATTCGGCGAGTAGGCGTCGGTTGAAGAGGTTGGATCCGTGTCAGTTGGAAAGAAGATGGCTCCGCTCCGCTCCAGAAGAAAGAAGATTGAAGATGCGGCTTGATAGAAGACTTCATCCCGATGATGGATTTCTTCAGCCGCCGCTTGGATCCAGACTTCAGCCCGAGGATGGACGTCACTCTTCAGCCCCCCGCTTGGGCTTGGATCAAGACTCTGGACCGATCGGTGAACCTGGCATGGTGAAGACAAGGTAGGAAGATCTTCAGGGGCTTAGTGTTAGGTTTATTTAAGGGGGGTTTGGGTTAGATTAGGGGTATGTGGGGGGTGGGTTGTAATGTTGGGGGGGTATTGTATGTTTTTTTTTACAGGCAAAAGAGCTGAATTCTTTGGGGCATGCCCCGCAAAGGGCCCTGTTCAGGGCTGGTAAGGTAAAAGAGCTTTGAACTTTTGTAATTTAGAATAGGGTAGGGCATTTTTTTATTTTGGGGGTCTTTGTTATTTTATTAGGGGGCTTAGAGTAGGTGTAATTAGTTTAAAATTGTTGTAATTTTTTTCTAATGTTTGTAAATATTTTTTTATTTTTTGTAACTTAGTTCTTTTTTATTTTTTGTACTTTAGTTAGTTTATTTAATTGTATTTATTTGTAGGAATTGTATTTAATTTATTTATTGATAGTGTAGTGTTAGGTTTAATTGTAGATAATTGTAGGTATTTTATTTAATTAATTTATTGATAGTGTAGTGTTAGGTTTAATTGTAACTTAGGTTAGGATTTATTTTACAGGTAATTTTGTTATTATTTTAACTAGGTAACTATTAAATAGTTATTAACTATTTAATAACTATTGTACCTGGTTAAAATAATTACAAAGTTGCCTGTAAAATAAATATTAATCCTAAAATAGCTACAATGTAATTATAATTTATATTGTAGCTATATTAGGGTTTATTTTACAGGTAAATATTTAGCTTTAAATAAGAATAAGTTATTTAATAAGAGTTCATTTATTTCGTTAGAATAAAATTATATTTAACTTAGGGGGTGAGGGTTAGGGTTAGAATTAGCTTTAGGGGTTAAAAAATTTATTAGAGTAGCTGTGAGCTCCGATCGGCAGATTAGGGGTTAATACTTGAAGTTAGGTGTCGGCAATTTTAGGGAGGGCAGATTAGGGGTTAATACTATTTCTTATAGGGTTATTGAGGCGGGAGTGAGGCGGATTAGGGGTTAATACATTTATTATAGTAGCGCTCAGGTCCGGTCGGCAGATTAGGGGTTAATAAGTGTAGTTAGGTGGAGGCGACATTGGGGGTGGCAGATTAGGGGTTAATAAATATAATATAGGGGTCGGCGGTGTTAGGGGCAGCAGATTAGGGGTACATAGGGATAATGTAAGTAGCGGCGGTTTACGGAGCGGCAGATTAGGGGTTAAAAAAAATATGCAGGTGTCAGCGATAGCGGGGGCGGCAGAATAGGGGTTAATAAGTGTAAGGTTAGGGGTGTTTAGACTCGGGGTTCATGTTAGGGTGTTAGGTGCAGTCGTAGGAAGTGTTTCCCTATAGGAAACAATGGGGCTGCGTTAGGAGCTGAACGCAGCTTTTTTGCAGGTTTTTTTCCAGCTCAAACAGCCCCATTGTTTCCTATGGGGGAATTGTGCACGAGCACGTTTTTGAGGCTGGCCGCGTCCGTAAGCACCGCTGGTATCTAGAGTTGCAGTGGTGTTAAATTATGCTCTACGCTCCCTTTTTGGAGCCTAACGCACTGAAAACCCTGCCATTCTGTGAACTCTAAATACCAGCGGTATTTAAAAGGTGCGGCCAGAAAAAAGCACGCGTAGCTAACGCACCCCCTTGGCCGCAAAACTCCAAATCTAGGCGAAAATGTTGTGAAATAATTATATATTTTGCTCGTCCATCCTAGGGAGATTCTATTTTCAATTACATAATTCCACATAAAATACTTATAATGTCCATACATTAGTAATTACTATCGCATTGGGTTCTGTGTTACAAAGTATATATTTTTGCTCGTCAATTCTAGGGCGATTCTCAAAGCAGTCACACGCTACCTACTTACGTTTACTGTGCAGCAAACTTTTCTGATGCAGTATTGATAGAGCGTGTCTTTTTCCCCATAACACGGTGACGTATCCAATGACATTATGCTAACTTGTGCATGCGCATTGTGTCTAGGAGTCGTCATCTTCCAACTGCAGTTGTCAGCCCGGATTGGAAATCCGTAACGGCGAACAACTCAGTGGGTTTGGAAAAATATAATTTTTCTATAAGATATATTTCTACAACGATAAATATTTAATACATGACCCACATTAAAAAAATGCTTTATTTACAGTTATACTAATGTAATATCATGATTCTATTTTTAACTACAGTGTCCCTTTAAGGCCATGTACCATTTTAGTAGCCCTCCTTTGGACACTTTTGTAGTTTTTTTTATATCCTTCTGGAGATATAGAGGCCTATTTATCAAGCCGTCAACTGCAAATACGCTGGAATTCCGCAGCGTAATTGTGGCAAGGTTGATTCAACATATTTATCAAAGCCTACAGACCGGAAAAAGTTAAAATTTGTGAGGTAACATACGATCCGCCGGTCTCAGTTCGATGCTTACGTCATTACAGATGTTCCGAATACACATTTGGCACTATCTGACAACTTTTGCAAGTTACCAAACCTCTAACAAGTACTATTCCGGCCCAGCGTACCTAGTTTTCAATCCGCCACCCTGGAGGCCGCGAATGCTATAGGAATCAATGGAAGTCTGAAAGCAGCAAAAGTTTATGTTCACTGCTGCCCGATATCCCATTGATTTCTATATTAGAAAGCAAATTACATTTACACCTAACACCCTAACATGTACCCCGAGTCTAAACACCCCTAATCTGCTGCCCTGACATCGCCTACATAATGTTATTAACCCCTATTCCACCGCTCCCAGACCCCACCACAACCTAAATAAAGTTGTTAACCTCTATCCCGCCGCTCCCGGACCCCGTCGCAACTAAATAAATGTATAAATCCCTAAACCCCTGGCCTCCTACATCACTACAACTTACTAAACCTATTAAGCCCTAAACTGCCAGCCCCCCACATCGCCATAAACTAAATTAAACTATTAACCCCTAAACCTAACAACCCGCTAACTTTACATTAAATATTAACTCATCCCTATTTTATAATAAATTTAAACTTACCTTTAGAATTAATTAAAATAAACTATATTAAACTATTAATTAAACTACCCTAACTATTATACTAAAATTAAATTAAACTATATTAAACTATTAATTAACCTACCCTATCTATTATACTAAAAATACATTAAACTATATTAAACTACTAATTAACCTACCCTATTATACTAAAAGTACATTAAACTAACAATTAAATTAACTATATTACATATTTAAAAACTTAACCCTACTCAAGTTATTTAAATCTACAATAAAGAATTACTAAGTTACAAAAAAATAACAACTAAGTTACACAAAATAAAAAACACTAAGTTACACAAAATAAAAAGAAATGATCAAATATTTAAACTAATTACACCTAATCTAATAGCCCTATCAAAATAACCCCCCCCCAAAAAAAAATAACCCAACCCCCCCAGCCTACAATAAACTACCAATGGGCCTTTAAAGGACCTTTTGCAGGACATTGCCCCAAAGAAATCAGCTATTTTACCTGTAAATAAAGAAATACACCCCCCTCAACATTACAACCCACCACCCACACCCAACCTTACTTTAAAACCCACCCAATCCCCCCTTAAAAAACCTAACACTACCCCATTGAAGATCACCCTACCTTGAGCCATCTTCCTGTAAATAAAAATACAAATACCCCCAACAGTAAAACCCACCACCCACACAACCAACCCCCCAAATAAAAACCTATCTAAAAATCCTAAGCTCCCCAATGCCCTGAAAAGGGCATTTGGATGGGCATTGCCCTTAAAAGGGCATTTAGCTCTTTTTCCACCCAAAGTCCCTAACCTAAAATTAAAACCCACCCAATAAACCCTTAAAAAACCTAACAATAACCCCTGAAGATCCACTTACAGTTTTGAAAGACCCGACATCCATCCTCATCCAAGTGGCAGAAGTCCTCAGCGAAGCCGGCAGAAGTCTTCATCCAAGTGGGCCGAAGTCTTCATCCAACCGGGCAGAAGTCTTTATCCAGACGGCATCTTCTATCTTCATCCATCCGGCGCGGAGCAGCTCCATCTTCAAGACATCCGGCGCGGAGCATCCTTTTCTTCATTCGCTGCTGAAGAATGAAGTTTCATTTAAATGATGTCATCCAAGATGGCGTCTCTTACATTCCGATTGGCTGATAGAATTCTATCAGCCAATAGGAATTAAGGTGGAAAAAAATCCTATTGGCTGTTGCAATCAGCCAATAGGATTGAGCTCGCATTCTATTGGCTAATTGCAATAGCCAATAAAATGCGAGCTCAATTCTATTGGCTGATTGGATCAGCCAATAGGATGAAAGCTCAATCTTATTGGCTGATTGCAACAGCCAATAGGATTTTTTCCACCTAGAATCAGCCAATCGGAATCTTAGAGACGCCATCTTGGATGACGTCATTTAAAGGAAACTTCATTCTTCAGTGGCAATCGTAAGAAGAGGATGCTCCGCGCTGGATATCTTGAAGATGGAGCCGCTCCACCCCGGATGGATGAAGATAGAAGATGCCGTCTTAATGAAGACTTCTGCCCGGTTGGATGAAGACTTCGGCCCACTTGGATGAAGACTTCTGCCGGCTTGGCTGAGGACTTCTGCCACATGGATGAGGATGGATGTCGGGTCTTTCAAAACTGTAAGTGGATCTTCAGGGGTTATTGTTAGGTTTTTTAAGGGTTTATTGGGTGGGTTTTAATTTTAGGTTAGGGACTTTGGGCGGAAAAAGAGCTAAATGCCCTTTTAAGGGCAATGCCCATCCAAATGCCCTTTACAGGGCAATGGGGAGCTTAGGTTTTTTAGATAGGTTTTTATTTCAGGGGTTTGGTTGTGTGGGTGGTGGGTTTTACTGTTGGGGGGTATTTGTCTTTTTATTTACAGGTAAAAGAGCTGATTTCTTTGGGGCAATGCTCCGCAAAAGGCCCTTTTAAGGACCATTGGTAGTTTATTGTAGGCTAGGGTTTTTTTTATTTTGGAGGAGCTTTTTATTTTGTATAGGGCTATTAGATTAGGTGCAATTAGTTTAAATATTGGATCATTTCTTTTTTATTTTGTGTAACTTAGTGTTTTTTATTTTGTGTAACTTAGTTTTTATTTTTTTTGTAACTTAGTAATTCTTTATTGTAGATTTAAATAATTTGAGTAGGGTTAGGTTTTTAAATATATAATATAGTTAATTTAATTGTTAGTTTAATGTAATTTTAGTATAATAGTTAGGGTAGGTTAATTGATAGTTTAATATAGTTTAATGTAATTTTAGTATAATAGTTAGGGTAGGTTAATTGATAGTTTAATATAGTTTAATGTAATTTTAGTATAATAGTTAGGGTAGGTTAATTAATAGTTTAATATAGTTTATTGTAATTTTAGTATAATAGTTAGGGTAGGTTAATTAGTAGTTTAATATAGTTTATTTTAATTCTAAAGGTAAGTTTAAATTTATTATAAGATAGAGATGAGTTAATATTTATTGTAAAGTTAGCGGGTTGTTAGGTTTAGGGGTTAATAGCTTAATTTAGTTTATGGCGATGTGGGGGGCTGGCGGTTTAGGGGTTAATAGGTTTAGTAAGTGGTAGTGACGTGGGAGGCCAGGGGTTTAGGGGTTAATGCATTTATTTAGTTGTGGTGGGCTCCGTGATCGGCGGGATAGGGGTAAATACATTTAATTAGTTGTGGCGGTGTCGGGGAGCGGCGGTATAGGGGTTAATAACTTTATTAGAGTTGCGGTGGGCTCCGCGAGTGGCGGGATTGGGGTTAATAACTTTATTAGAGTTGCGGTGGGCTCCGGGAGCAGAGGGATAGGGGTTAATAACTTTATTAGAGTTGCGGTGCGCTCCGGGAGCAGCGGGATGGGGGTTAATTACTTTATTTAGTTGCGGCGGGGTCCGGGAGCGGCAGGATAAGGGTTAAACATTTTAGTATAGTGGCGGTGTTTAGTGACAGGGTATAAATAAAGTTGGGAAAAAGCCGAATAGCAACGAGATCGTTGACTGTTTAGTTAACAACAGTCCGCTGCTCATTGCCCCGTACTTGGTGCGCAGCTTTTTGACAGCTTTTTTGATAAATAAGGAGAGCGTATCCACAGCCACGATGTTAGGCAATGTTAGGTGAGCGTATTGGTGTCGTCGAATGCAACATAGTTGACAGCTTGATAAATAGGCCTCATAGTCTCCAGAACTCTACACAGTATTCCAGATGAGGCCTAACTAATGATCTGTAAAGTGGAATACTTGCTATTTCTGCTGCTTATACCTCTAGCAATGCAACCTAGTAATCAATTGGCCTTACCAGCTGCACTGCTGCATTGTCTACCAAATTTTTAATTAACTGAAATAATAATTACCAAGTCCTGTTCCTCTTTAGTTACAGTAGTTTTGTGCAATTGAGACTATAATTTGAGTTTTTTTGCATAATTTTGCAAATGGTAATAATACATTTTAGATGCCATTTAGTTGTTCAGGCCTCTAGTTTTTTAATATCACTGCTCATTTGTTCCACCACTCCAGGTAACATGTTAAAAAAAACAGGCCCTAGAACCGACCCTTGGGGAATACCACTAGTAACTGACCCCTCATTCAAATATACTCCATTAATTGAAACCCTATGCCATCTATCCTTAAAGGGACACTCAATCAAAATTAAACTTTCATTATTCAGATAGAGCATGCAATTTTAAACAACTTTACAATTTACTTCCATTAACAAAATGTGCACAGTCTTTTTATATTTAAACTTTTTGAGTCACCAGCTCCTACTGAGCATGTGCAAGAATAAGTGTGTATGTGTTTGTGAATGGCTGATGGCTGTCACATGGTACGTATATGCATTTGTGAATGGCTTATGGCTGTCACATGGTACATGGGGAGTGGAAAAAGACATAACTTTTATAAAATTGTCAGAAAAAATATATACTACCCATTTGAAGTTCAGACTAAGTGCTATTGCATTGTCTTGTTATCTTGCATTTGTTGATTATGCAAATCTACTGTGTTGACTGGTCCTTTAAGCCAGCATTCAACCCACTTAACAATCTTAGAATCCACTCCAAGTCCGCTGCTACGTTACCTCTTCGTAATACTTTAGGTGGAGGATTTCAATCATCCAGATCAGATCAAATCAAGATTGACAGCCCCATCTTGTGCGCAATTGGCCAATCAGCAGATTGTACAATGTTAAATGCGAGGCTGGGAGGGACCAGGTTCAAAACAGCAAACCTTTTCCACCCACCAAATGATGAAGGGAGCCCTAAATTATTGTATTTTTTTAATATTGCTTTAAATTAAAAATAGAAAAAAAACGGGCTTATTTATTCACAACTAGTTTTGACCATTAACATTTTACTTCTATTTCTTGTGACACATCATTTACATTTGCGAAGCTAGGAATGATAGATGTTTCCTGAAGCTGTGATGTATGTTTTACAATAGTTTTTGCTGTTATATGAAGTCTTAATATATTGAAAGTATTTTTACTTTAATGTAATATGTTTTTAAATCAGTTATGTGTTCTATCTTTGTAATCTTATTATGACAGGAAATCCCCAAAATCATACAATCCCTTTAAAGGGACATAAAACCCAACATTTTTCTTGCATGATTCAGATAGAGAATACATTTTTAAACAACTTTTCAATTTACTTCTATTATTTAATTTGCTTCCTTCTCTTGTTATCCTTTGCTGAAAGGTTTATCTTGACAAGCTCAAGAGCAGCAGATAACCTAGGTTCTAGCTGTTGATTGGTGGCTGCATATACAGTATATATATATATCAATTGTGATTGGCTCACCCATGTGTTCAGTTAGAAACCATTAGTGCGACAAATGATACCAAGAGAATGAAATAAATTAGATAATTGAAGTAAATTCGAAAGTTGTTTAAATTTGTATTCTCTATCTGAATCATGAAAGAAAAAAATGTGGGTTTCATGTCCCTTTAAGGGGATGTAAAGTCTAAATTATACTTGATGGACATTTAACCCAAATTGTTTCTTTTATAATTCAAATAGAGCATACATTTTAAATAAACTTTTCTATTTACTTCTAATATCAATTTTGCTCCATTTTCTTGGTATCCTTTGTTCAAAGAGCAGCAATGCACTACTGGGAGCTAGCTGAGCACATCAGTAAGCCAATGACAAGAGATATATATATGTGTAGCAGCTAGCTCCCAGCCCCTGAGCATACCTATGTATGATTTTTAACAAAGTATACAAAGATAACTAAACAAATTACACAATAGAAGCAAATTGGAAAGTTGTTTGAAATTGAATGCTCAATCTAAATTATTAAGAAGCATTTTGGGTTTCATGTCCCTTTAAATGGATTGGATAGATCATGAATTAAAAAAAATATATATTAAATTTACTTCCATTAAAGGGACAGTAAAGTAAAAATTAAACGTTTATGATTCAGATACATTTACTTCTGTTATCAAATTTGCTTAGTACTCTATAGCAGTACTATTTTGCAACATTATTCGTAGCTTTGTTATACAATGTTGCAAAACACTGCTGCAATAGAGTACTAAAGACATGTGCACACTCCTGAGCTCTTATGAGCCTACGTAGTTTAACTCTTCAATAAAAGATAGCAAGAGAACAAAGAACATTTGAAAACAGATGTTAATCTGAAAGTTGCTGCATGCTCTTTCCGAAACATGAAAGTTTAATTTTGACTTTACTGTCCCTTTAATAAATTAGTTTTGCTCTTTTTGAATAATTTGTTAAAGACTTAAACTCAGGAGTGTGCACATCTGGCAGCAGTGTTTCAACATTGTTTGTAGCAATAGTATAGATGGCAAACACTGCTGCCAGACGTGTCCACTCCTGAGCTTTACTCTTTAACAAAGGATTTAAAGATAACAAAGAAAAATTAATAATAGTAAATTGGAGAGATGTTTAAAACTTCATGACCTATCCAATCCATTTAAGTTTAATTTTGACTTTACTGTCCTTTTAAAGAAGGAATTTTCATGTTCTTATGAAGAATACTGCTTGAATTATTTTAGAAATCTTTTGCACTGGAAAAAAAAATCTGAACAAAGATGTGAACAGAATATTATTTTGAACACCAAGACCAAGAAATAGAAATGTTTATTAAATGCAGTATAAAGTGCAAAAAACTAGATAGATAATCCCATAAACTCTTGTACATGTGATTTATTTAATTCTTAACATAACACTTTTTCAAAGAAAACCTGACAAGGCAAGAGAAAATTATTAAAATGATATAATTAATTCTATGGGCTCCATGTTCAAAGCAGTGTAAGCCGCTCCAGAGCCCTTGCGGGGCAGATTTGCATATGAAAGCCTTTTTCCAGCGGTCATTAGAGAAAAATTGGTTGTGGGAGTGAAGGGGTGGGGATTACACACTCACAGGCGTGTGTAATGATGCATATGGGCCAGCGGACGAACATATCCGCTGCCCATATGCAGCAAAGGCAACTTCTCAAGTTGAGAAGCTTGGCCGCATGACATTTATTACATGGGCCATTTATCTTAGCAGCAGCAATTCGTAGGGCTTCCATAGCTACATAATGGTTAACATCAATTAGCATATACAAATTTGAGGATCAAATAGAAAGTATTGGCACCATCTTGAAATATATGTATAAGAACCTGGTCCTGAGCACCTAATATACATTCATACACAATAGTTTAGTAGTCCTAGAGGATGGAAAATACTTGCTAGGTAGCATTAACCAGTTCTGCTAGCAATTTATGATATCTTAAATGTGGACTTTAAAGCACTATGGGCTAGATTACAAGTGGCGTGCAGTGGTTATTTAGCATGTGCCCTTTTACGGGTGAACTTGCCCTTTTAGGGGCGCACAATAAATTAGCACTCCACTCTTAATCTAGGCCTATATCAAAAAACCATAATAGTCCTGAGTTGGCAAGAACATAAAACAGTGTAGAATTCCTGCTTCTGGTTATTTTCAGTCCTCAGAGGTTGGTGGCAGGGCAATGACTAATGCATCTTCTGTGAGGCTCTAAGTATTTTCTGACTCGAGATCATGCTGCCAGAGAGGTTTATTACCTATTACTGATATCACAGAGGCTAGAATAGTGAGTGGCGGACCTAATGGAAAGGGTGCCCTGTTAAACAATTTTTTTTTTGTGTGCGTCGCCAACAAAAAAACGGAACTCAAAAGAATAGTAACAGAACAAATCAATATATAACGATACAGAATAATATTTATTTTAAAAAATAAACTACAAAAAAGTGTAAGGTTCATGATCCAAATTAGCTACAGCCCCTCTATATACAGTTGTTTGACTGCACTGCAGTTACTGTACTACTTGTGCAAAAATGCACCTGTCAGCAAACCAGCAAAGTCATCACATCCAGTAGTGCCTGACAGAATGTTGATCTTAAAATAAATAAATAAATTCAATAATTCAGCTGAAGAAATGTTTCCTTCATGATTAAAATAAAGCATGCAATTTCAAACAACTTTCCAATTTACTTCTATTATGTATTTTTTTAGTTTTCTTGGTATACTAAAATAAAAACTTTTATTCTAGCTCAATTAAAATCCAATTATCATATAATAAGGGAATTCTTAAATAGCGAATTACTGGGGACACCAAAATCAATATGAGTTTTATTGATAATGGGATATTACACTGTCGGAATAAAACCAAAGTGTTCCAAAACGTGTTCATATGATCATGACCATGTGATTGACAACTGAGCAGTTCAACAAATCACATGACCATTTTGTAACAAATTATCTTAAAGAGGATGGTTTTATTTGATGGTAAATATTTACCGCGCAGAGAAGTGCGCTACCTCTCTGAAAAAGCGTTTCATGAAACGCTTGCAAGGGGAAATTCATATAGCTATTTCTTCTTTTGTATTTCAACTGTTCAACAAAATGTTATAGCCTAAAAATAAGGTATAATAATGTGGAATATGGGTTACCAGGCAAATGGCAAAATATATATGCAAATCATAATAATATAATAAAATCAATTTGTTTCAGAAATAAGATTAATAAGTTTAACTTGATACATATTCCTTAGCAGAGGCAGTGTTGGGAAATAAAATCAATACTTAAGGAAATCAATTGTTTATTTATAATGATGCAAATAATATATATTTGATAAAAGATATTCCTTATATTGATTGTGTTACTCCCCAGTAATTCACTATTACGAATTTCTTTATCATATGATAATTCAATTTCTGGCGATTTTTAATTTGTTTTGTAAGCTCATGGCTTGGCCATAATGGTTGGGACTGGATTTTAACTTATCTAGAATGAAAGTTGCATATTATTTTAAAAAATCTCTTAGTAATTACTAAGTAATAACTTAGTATATCTAAGTGTTGTTGCCCTCATCATACCTCTGGCTTACATTATTTGTATAATTTGCAACAGAGTACTAACCGGAAACTTAGTGTTCATTGCTGCCATACAACTAAATGGTGTAAAACGATGGGTGTGCCTGAATGATTTTTAACAAATAAGTTTTGTTTAACCCTGTTTTAAAGATGTTTGGTATTTTGTGAACATATGGGCTATGATTACAGCTAATTGTCGAAACACATACGGTTAGATTACGAGTTTTTGTCTGTAATGGTGTGGGGTGCTAACGAGCCTTTTTTTCTCACCGCTCACTTAAGACAACGCTGGTTTTTACGAGTTTTCTGCAAGCCGGCGTTAGCCTCAGAATAGTGAGCGTTGATCAAAATTTAGCTCCACATCTCACCTCAATACCAGCGTTGCTTAAGTCAGCGGTGAGCTGGCTGAACGTGTTTGTGCACGATTTCCCCATAGGAAACAATGGGGCTGAGCTGGCTGAAAAAAACCCTAACACCTGCAAAAAAGCAGCGTCCAGCTTCTAACGCAGCCCCATTGTTTCCTATGGGGAAATAAAAGTTATGTGTACACCTAACACCCTAACATGAACCCCGAGTCTAAACACCACTAATCTTACACTTATTAACCCCTTATCTGCTGCCCCGACATCGTCGCCACCTGCATTCTATAATCAACCCCTAATCTTCCGCTCCGGACACCGCCGCCACCTACATTATACTTATGAACCCCTAATCTGATGCCCCCAACATCGCCGAACCCTACATTTGATTTATTAACCCCTAATCTGCCCCCCCCAACGTCGCAGCCGCTATATTAAATTTATTAACCCCTAATCTGCCGCAGCCAACATTGCCGCCACTATAATAAATTTATTAACCCCTAAACCTAACTCTAACACTAACCCTAACACCCCCCTAACTTAAATATAATTTAAAAACATCTAAATAAATTTACTATAATTAACTAAATTATTCCTATTTAAAACTAAATACTTACCTGTAAAATAAACCCTAAACTAGCTACAATATAACTAATAGTTACATTGTATTTAGCTTAGCATTTATATTTATTTTACAGGCAACTTTGTATTTATTTTAACTAGGTACAATAGTTATTAAATAGTTATTAACTATTTAATAACTACCTAGTTAAAATAAGTACAAATTTACCTGTAAAATAAATCCTAACCTAAATTACAATTAAACCTAACACTACACTATCATTAAATTAATTACATAAACTAACTACAATTAACTACAATTAAATTAAATAAACTAAAGTACAAAAAAACCCCCACTAAATTACAGAAAATAAAAAAATAATTACAATTTTTTTAAGCTAATTACACCTAATCTAATCCCCCTAATAAAATAAAAAGCCCCCCAAAATAATAAAATTCCCTACCCTATACTAAATTACAAATAGCCCTTAAAAAGGCCTTTTGCAGGGCATTGACCCAAAGTAATCAGCTCTTTTACCTGTAAAAAAAAATACAATACCCCCCCAACATTAAAACCCATCACCCACACACCCAACCCTACTCTAAAACCCACCCATTCCCCCTTAATAAAACCTAACACTAACCCCTTGAAGATCACCCTACCTTGAGCCGTCTTCACCCAGTGGACATCCAGAGGGGCAGAAGTCTTCATCCGATCTGGCCAGAAGAGGACATCCAGACCGGCAGAAGTCTTCATCCAGGTGGCATCTTCTATCTTCTTCCATCCGGCACTGAGCGGGTCCATCTTGAAAACATCCGACACGGAGCATCCTCTTCCATCCCACGGCGACTGAAGAATGAAGGATTCATTGGCAATCAGCCAATAGGATTTAAGTTCAATCCAATTGGCTTATCCAATCAGCCAATAGGATTGAGCTCGCATTCTATTAGCTGTTCCAATCAGCCAATAGAATGCAAGCTCAATTCTATTGGCTGATTGCATCAGCCAATAGTATTTTTCCTACCTTAATTCCGATTGGCTGATAGGATTCTATCAGCCAATCAGAATTGAAGGGACGCCATCTTGGATGACATCACTTAAAGGAACCTTCATTCTTCAGTCACCGTCGGATGGAAGAGGATGCTTTGCGTCGAATGTCTTCAAGATGGACCAGCTCCGGATGGAAGAAGATAGAAGATGCCGCCTGGATGAAGACTTCTGCTGGTCTGGATGTCCTCTTCTGGCCGGATCGGATGAAGACTTCTGCCCCTCTGGAGGTCCACTTGTGCCCGGCTGGGTGAAGACGGCTCAAGGTAGGCTGTTCTTCAAAGGGGTAGTGTTAGGTTTTATTAAGGGGGGATAGGGTGGGTTTTAGAATAGGGTTGGGTGTGTGGGTGGTGGGTTTTAATGTTGGGGGGGTATTGTATTTTTTTTTACAGGTAAAAGAGCTGATTACTTTAGGGCAATGCCCCGCAAAAGGCCCTTTTAAGGGCTATTTGTAATTTAGTATAGGGTAGGGAATTTTATTATTTGGGGGGCTTTTTTATTTTATTAGGGGGATTAGAGTAGGTGTAATTAGCTTAAAAAAATTGTAATTTTTTTATTTTCTGCAATTTAGTGTTTTTTTTTTTTTGTACTTTAGTTTATTTAATTTAATTGTATTTAATTGTAGGTAATTTAGTAAATTAATTTATTGATAGTGTAGTGTTAGGTGTAATTGTAATTTAGGTTAGGATTTATTTTACAGGTAAATTTGTACTTATTTTAACTAGATAGTTATTAAATAGTTAATAACTATTTAATAACTATTGTACCTAGTTAAAATAAATACAAAGTTGCCAGTAAAATAAATATAAATCCTAAGAGAGCTATAAATGTAACTATTAGTTATATTGTAGCTAGCTTAGGGTTTAATTTACAGGTAAGTATTTAGTTTTAAATTGGATTAATGTATTTAATTGTAGTAATTTTATTTTGTTTTAATTAAATTATATTTAAGTTAGGGGGGTTAGACTTAGGTTTAGGGGTTAATACATTTAATATAGTAGTGGCAGATTAGGGGTTAATAAATGTAGGTAGGTGTTGGCGATGTTAGGGATGGCAGATTAGGGGTTAATAAAATTTAACTAGTATTTGCGATGCAGGAGTGCATCGGTTTAGGGGTTAATATATTTATTACAGTTGCGGCGATGTCCGGTCGGCAGATTAGGGGTTAAAAATATTATTTAAATGTTTGCGATGTGGTGGGGGGGCTTGGATTAGGGGTTAATAGGTAGCTTATGGGTGTTAGTGTACTTTTTAGCACTTTAGTTAAGAGTTTTATGTTACGGGGTTAGCCCATAAAACTCTTAACTACTGACTTTTAAATGCGGTAGGAGTCTGGACAGGAGAGGGTCTACCACTCACTTTTTCCAGCAATCGTAATACCGGCGTTAGGAAAATCCCATTAAAAAGATAGGATACGCAATTGACGTAAGGGAATTTGCGGTATGCGAAAATCGAGGAAAAAAAGTGAGCGGTACACCTGTACCTGCCAGACTCGTAATACCAGCGGGCGTTAAAAAGCAGCATTGGGACCCCTCAATGCTGCTTTTTAAGGCTAATGCAAGACTCAGAATCTAGGCGATAGGCTTTGTGCATGGCTACGCTCTGTAACTTTAAGCGGCAGCTTACTTCTTGTTTCCAACCATCACCCATGGATGATCACCCATTCAATGATGGCATAACTCTATGCCTGTTATGGACAATTGTTTGTTTTCCACACCTCATATAACAGGGCCAGTGTCGTCCTCTATATGGGACATGTATCCAGCAGTGGATTGGATTGGTAGCGTAAAGAGTGGATGAAACAAACACCATAACCTATCCCCAGGAAGGTGTTCCAGTGAGTCCCAGTACATCCTGATAATATTTGTTTAGTTCACTTAAATGGAGGACATTTTTAACAGTTTTTTTTTTTTTTTAACATGCACACATACACTTCCTGTTAGGTTCAATATCAAAAAGGTCAGCATGGAAAACTATTTTTAAATGGTTACTGCTCTTTTATATTCATGATATTAATCTTTTTACAGTTTACTGTACTGGCCCTTTAAGAAAGCAAACAAATACAAACTACTCTCATGTGCTGTAGTGCTGTACTATAAATGTAAAAATTATCCTGCAAATATTTTGTTTTCAGCTACAATGCATGTGGAACAACTTCCTTAATAGGGGTCACATGATCCCTTGAGGCAGTGAACATGGACTATTAGTTTACTGTGAAATGAAACTAAAAAGAAACAAGAAAGAAATAAAAAAACAAAAGCACTAAATAAGCTTGCTAAATATTTTGGTATGAAAAGGATGAAGATAAAACTGTTTATTTTGATTTTGAAACTAACTGGAAAATCATGTTTGGACAATACTGGTCTGAGGAATAGAAGATCACTGGATGATAAGTAAAACTCGCAAAGCTGTGGACATTGAGTTGGCCCAGATGGGGCAGCAGGTTAATTTGAAGAAAAAAAAAAATCTAAATATATTAGTGATTTTCCCAAGTTAGGCCAAGATTTAAATATTGTTTAATGAGTTTATGAAAATTATAAAAAATATATAAAAAGGTACTTGTAATAATCATCCAACTTTAACATCTACTAAATCTATACTATTTGCGTTTGTAACGCGTCCGTCTGTGTTGCCAGTTGTGCACACATCCTCAAAGGAATGTTGGCTGCACGAGGCAGCCAAAAGAATGTTGGCTGCGCGCGCAGCCAAAAGAATCCACCTGGATGCAGTGAAAGAATCCATCTGCCACTTTCGGAATCCACCTGGATGCAGCGTAGGAAAACCCGAAGTCTTAAAAAAATTGCAACCGCCCACACAAAATATGGAAAAAACACGTAACCGCCTGCAAGAAATAAATAAAAAAACGTAACCGCCTGCACGAAGTATGACAAAAAAACCTAACCTCCCGCACAAAGTATTAACAAACACCGAAACCGCCAACCCCCACATCGCAAAATAATAAAGTAATTAACCCCTAAACCACAAATAACATAAATAAAATATTAAACCCCTAACCTCTAACCCCCCACATCACAATAAACAAAATTAACCTATTAACCCCTAAACCGACAAACTCCCACATCGCAATAAACATAATTAACCTATTAACCCCTAAACCACCAAACCCCTACATCGTAATAAACCTAATTAACTTATTAACTCCTAAACTGACAACCCCACAACACAAATAATTAATTTAATTACTAAGCCCCCTAACCTAACACCCCCTAAATAACCCCAATAATAATTTACACTTAAATTAAAGCTAACATTAAATTACAAAAAAATAATCTTAAATTACAAAAAATAAAAAACTCTAAAATTACAGAAAAAAATAAACAAAATTATCAAAAATTTAAAAATTAAACCTAATCCCTATGAAAATAAAAAAGCCCCCCAAAATAAAAAAACACCCTGTAAATTAAACTACCAATAGCCCTTAAAATGGTCTTTTGTAGGGCATTGCCCTAAATTAAACAGCACTTTTAAATTTAAAAATTACTAAATTCCCCCTAACAGTAAAATCCCCCAACCCACCAAACCCAAAATAAAAAAACTAACACTAAAAAAACCTAAACTACACATTGCCCCTAAAGGGGAATTTGTTTGGTCATTGCCCTTAAAAGGGCATTCAGCTCTTTTACTGCCCTTAAAAGGGCAAAAACATTTTTTACAAAAATCCTAACACTAAGCCCCAAATAGGTACTCACCGTTTCTGAAGTCCATCGGAGAAGGTCTTCTTTCAGGCGTCTCCATCATCTTCTATCTTCATTCGGAACGAAGGCGGCACAGAGCGGAAGTGCGGAGCTAGCTTCCTCGATGCATGGATCCTCAGTGGCGGTCCTTGGCGGCGGCGGTTCTCAGCATTGTAGTTTTTTATTTTGGATAGCTTTGTTTATTTTTTTCTGTAATTTTACATTTGTAGTTTTGTAGTTTTTTTCTTTAAATAGACTGTCCTCCATTTTGTTTATACCCTAATTGGCCCACATTAAAATATAAGTAAAATAAAAAGAGGTTTTGTCCTTGGTTGGCTTTTTTATATAAATTAAATGTCCTTTTAGCTTTTTTAACTTCATCTTTAAATATCTTTTTATAGGATAGAATGGTAATAGCCTATAGCATTTACATTGTCAAAGCTAGAATTCTAACTGATTCAGCCAACGTGAAAGACAATCACTGACCTCAACAAACTGAAGAATGATTTAGTCTCACTTTATCTCAATTGGATTCTGTTGAGCTGCTAAAGATTAGTAAGTTAAGTACATAACACTTTAGAAGTGGCATTAGGAACTTGCTTTGAGCTTTGTATGAACTTACCAAAGCACACACAGATTTAATTAAAGATAGCTTTTGTTCCCATGGAGTCAAATGATCTGCCAATACTTAAAAAGGCTTGAGAGGATGTGCCTCTCTATTGTACAGTTCTCAAATTGTATCACATTTTACATCCTTATTTCCAAATGTTCACAAAGACTTACTAATGTATCTAATGCAAATGAACAACCGAGGGCAAGTGGGAAATATTAACATAAAGAGTCTTGTAAATAATGATTGTATTTATATTTTTATTCACTGTTGCGTTTATATATTTGGATAAAGAACTAACGTCCTTAAATTATAGCAATAATTGCTTAAGTTTTGATTATATTACAATTTGGTAGTTTATTTCAACATGGCATGTGAATTCAATATGTAAGCAAACTGACACATTTGCTGCTTTAAACAATTAATTTTTTATTATGCATTACTAAAGATATATTTAAATGTTGCAACAACATTCACCCACACTTGACACTGGGAAATAAAACACAGAACTAAATAATATGGAATAATAAAATCAACAACTTTATTAATAACATAAACATTAAATAATAACTTACAACAGCTGAGCCAACCATTTAAAGCTTTTAACGTGCCCCTCAGTCATACTATAGTCTACTTCTGCCAAGCAGAACAGAAGCAACACATATTACCATTACCATATATCCACCAAACTCAATAAAACTGAGACATTTATCCAAACCAGGAAACAGAAACAGGATGAGTGGATAGGAGGGTCTATTGCCTGATAAATTCCAGAAATAAACATTCTTCAGTGGTTTATTTAGTTGTTGTGTTGTCCTAAGCATTGGGAAACTTTATCTCATTTGTTTCATATATTTTTCACAAGTGGAGACCAAGGGCATATGGAGGAGTTTAACACCCCCCTACAACCAGGGATAATTTATTTTTAATATATTATATTTTTACATGTAACATTTGGTTAAAATAGGGCTTCATGTACTAAGCAGTCAGCGAGCTGCCCACAAATATTTTCACATCAAAACTCGCACACGGATATGTACAAAGCCGTCATCTATTTTCAAACCCGCATTTTTAAACTTGCAAGCGTACTTATCCGCCAAACCTCGATACCACTCAATTTTTCAATGTAAATAGACAGATTTGACCACCTACTCGCAATAAACTAATGTACTAAAAAATCTATTTATCCGCACGCTACATTTTTCGCTACCACCTTGTTATTTTTGCCCCCCCACCTTTTAGGTAGAGGGCAAGGTACAAAACAATAGGAAAGTCAATGTAGACGCCAGTCTAGACCAATATAAAAGGCAATATCATCACTGTACTTACATTGTTTATTTCTGCAGCTATGGAGACACTTCTCTATTTGTTTCTTCTCCGTGTGATGCAAATCTGGTATAGAAGACAGAATACTGAAGAAAATGTCGCTAATCTATTAGTTAGAAGAAGCAGAGTATGTGTCCCCCGTGTATTCCTTCCACGGGTTAGTTTGCACGGCCTTTCAGACCGGGAGATTGTACAAAGATTCCGGCTTGATTGTGAATCCATATTACACTTGTATCAAGAGATAGAAGATTATTTGGAGCCGATGACGTCGCATTCATGGGCTATTCCTGGACTATTGAAACTAATAGCTGCATTGTATTTTATGGCAACAGACTCCTTTCAGTCGGTTTCTAGTGCCATTATTGGAATGTTAATCAGCATTTTCACGTCACGTAACAAAAATCATAGAGGCTATGATGATTATTTTTCCATGATATGTTTGCTTTCCATCTACCCAAGAAGAATGGCAATCTATAAAATCTAATTTTTATAAGATGGCCGGGATGCCAAAAGTCCTAGGGGTCATCGACTGTGCCCATGTTGCAGTAAGACCACTTCAAGCTTGTTAGGAGATCTATAGGAATAGAAAGCATTTCCATTCCTTGAATGTTCAGATGGTCTGTGACCCCAACATGAAGATAATCAGTGTCCGTTCAAACTACCCAGGCTCATGTCATGATTCATACATCTTAAGGCAGACTGGCTTTTATCGAAAGTTCGAGGATAAAGATATGCCAAAGGATGGCTTCTAGGTAAGCATAAATTGTGTCTAATTTGTCTTTTTTTAATTTCCATGTACATAAATTGCACCAAATTTGTCTTTTGTAATTAAACCCCGATGTATATTTTACATTACTATCGTATTATTTAGAAACAATTCTGACTAATTTAATTTTAATATTTATTTATTTTATTTTATTTCCGATTAGGAGATGGAGGGTACTCATGTACAGAATGGCTGTTGACTTCCTAAAACAACCCACAATCTAGAAATCAAGTTTGTTTCAATGAAGAACATCGATCTACCAGGGGGATAATTGAGGGGACTTTCGGTCTTTTGAAAATGAGATTTCACTGTCTTGATCGTTCTGGTGGTGCAATGCAGTATGCACCAGAGAAAGTCGCTAGAATTATATTGGTTTGCTGCATACTACATAATATAGCAATTAAAAGAGGATGCCCATTAGAGGAAGAAAACACTATACCTGTATAGAAAATTACTACTTTAGAAAGCGGCATTGCACAAGCATCTCACTAGAAATGCTTGTGCAATGTTAAATGCCAACAGCGTATGCTATAGCGGATCATTTCCATCCGACATTTGTTAAATCGACCCCTTATAATCTACTTGCCTGAGTACATTGACTTTTTAATGTTTTTCCAATTACTTGTAGAACATTAAACTATATATATATATAGAGAGAGGTTAGATATGGAGGCCTTTAGTGTATAAGAGACATAAGATAAGGAGATCTGCTCTTCCTACATGCTCAGCCAATATAAATGTGCATAATTTTGAAAACAATGGGTTGAGGTTTATAAAATACAAAAATAAACATAAAGAAGCAGAAAACTAATTTACACTACATTTTCCAATTAAAGGACCAATTGCCACATTTAACACAGCCGGTATAACAACTCTTTAGACAAGCATTAAGGTGAAACAAATTTTACAGTACAGCGTGCCTTTAAAAGTAACCAGAAATTTGTTCAAAGCTTATGTATTTATTAAAGTTTATTTGAGTTTTTTTTAAATGTTTTTGCACATTCAGTTCTCTTTGAACATATGTAGTTTATTTTTGCCAACTGTATTCCAGCTGACACATATTAATATTGTGGAGAATGGGATTTTGAGTTCAGTTCTTTAAAGTTAATTTGACAGATTCTTGAATAAAACCTTACAGTTCAAGTGGACCAAGGAGTATTTTGTTTATGAAAAAGCCAAGCATAACTTGGAAGTGCAGGAAATGTGTAATATTAAATTGTATCATCATCTTTGCTTGTCTATCAAAAGTCATAACCTTTGATGGATATTTTATTCATAGACAACTGGACCGAAGGAAATCTTCCACTCAGCCAGAACTTCAAATATTTATACTATTCATTTTCTCAGAAGCAACAATTTTGGCTCAGTGCAAAGATAAAAGTTATCAAAACACTTGATAATCAAAGACAAGCTTTGAACTAGTAGAAAGGAGGCTGAAGTGAAACTAGATAGATTATCTCAAACTGACACATAGGTGGTACATAACTACTTAGTATTCCAAGATTCCATAAGGTCTTTATTTTTCTACTCTTTTTTTTTTGTGCGCAACACAATGCATATTTTTTTAGGCTAAATAAAAGATTATTTTAAAATTCAAATATTCAAAATATATAGGCCCAGATTACAAGTGAAGCACTATCACATTGCTAGACTGAGCTAGGATTAGCATTCAAATTTATATTATAAT
This sequence comes from Bombina bombina, assembly GCF_027579735.1. Classification (NCBI taxonomy): domain Eukaryota; kingdom Metazoa; phylum Chordata; class Amphibia; order Anura; family Bombinatoridae; genus Bombina; species Bombina bombina. Next base: position 382,000,381 of record NC_069501.1, read on the forward strand.
GATAATTACAAGGGAATGTTTAGTGTGGCCAACATCCCTGTTTCCAAAGGATATCGAGACTAAGCTAAACATTGCTTATATTTTAATTTGAGATATATGTTTTGTGCTCAAGCATAACACATAACATTGCAAGAAAACGTATCGCAACCTGAAGTAAAGTGTTAGAGCTATAAGAGTAGTATAACAAAACACATGAAAAACATTTTAAAATAAAGAGGCTTTTGTAACTTTCCCTGATAGAAGTCTATGGGGAAAGGGAGCTAGCTAGTTCATGCTACCCGACTTCCAGATGTTGGCACACCTGAGTCTTTCTCTAGCACTAATCTATTACTTTTAACTTGTAATATGAGTGCAGTGCTAATATGTTTGCACTTCTAATCTAGCACATAATGTTTCCTTATATGAAATGTTATAAAAAAACATCAACATGACAATCTCTCCTGATGAGGTACTATGATGTGTCCGTGATGGGTGTGGAATCTATGAAAAACACCATTCAAAAGAGAATACTTTAATGTTATCTTCAATTGATGGAAAATGTATATTTTTCTGCAAATGTGTAACTTCTATGAATGCTAATGGTATCCTTAAAAGTTAATCAAGATTACATTTTCTAGCTAAGCATCACAGATATTAAAAGCATACTTTCATACAACTAATACAACTAATACAGCCTAGCTGTTAGTGGGTTAATTATCTACTTTAAATTCAACTAAAATGTCTGCTTGTTTACCTGTCTTATATACAAGTGATATATATATATATATATATATATATATACTGTATGTATATATATATATAGTATATATATATATATATATATATATATATAAATGTACTGTATATATATATATATATATATATGTATATATATATATATATATATATATATATATATATATATATATATATATATATAAAGAAAGTTTTCTTGGTGTGTATAGTTTATATCACTGATTTAAAAATAAATAAATAATGAAATAAAATTAAAAAGCTAGGGACAGCCTGCTAATTGTCACAGTGAGCTGGAGCAGAGACAGCCTGGGAAAGAGTCCAGACAAAGAGCAGAAGCAGGATCAGATAACAATGCCAAACCTAAACTAGCGACAGCTATGTCAACTGAATCTCTCTTACAAGCACTTTGTTTCTGATCTCTGCAAGAAGAAAGAACAAGACCATATCCAAATATTTTAGCACATTTTAATAACTCAAAACATCTATGGTCGTTCAACAAAAATGTTCTGATTTTTGTTTCTGGAACACATCAGTACCCCAATGGTTTTCTGCTGTTACTGCAAGTTTACGGGTGCTAAAATGAAGTCAAAGGGACATTAAATTCAACATGAAACATAGTCAAAATATGTAGATGTACATTAATGATTTAATTAAATTGTTTTTCTTGTAAAGTAATTCTGAAAATGTTCTTCTATTGTCAGCAGAGAGACTGGAGTGCATTCTGCAGTATCCATGAATGTGATCCTATAACATTTGACAATTTGACAGTGATTGCTTGATCCATGCAGGAGTTCCTGTATATTTGTCCCTAAAAAGAGATTATATACATACTATGGGGCCGATTTATAAAGTGTCTGGCGGACATGATATGCTGTCGGCATTTATCATTGCACAAGCAGTTCTGGTGAACTCCTTGTGCAATGCCGCCCCCTAGCAGGGGGTGTCAATCAACCCTGTCGTATGAGATCGGGCGGATTGATGTCTGCCGCCTCAGAGAAGGCATACGAGTTAAGGAGCTGCTTTTTAACTCCTCTTTTCTCGTGGAAACAGGTGCATTAGACATCATTCGGGCAATGGTAAATCGGCCCCTATATATTAACCCCTTAATGACCAGACCATTTTTCAATTTTCTTACCCTTAAGGACAAAGGCTATTTTTACATTTCTGCTGCGTTTGTGTTTAGCTGTAAGTTTCCTCTTACTCATTTACTGTACCCACACCTATTATATACCGTTTTTCTCGCCATTAAAGGGACACTATACCCAAATATTTTTTTTTCATGATTAAGGTAGAGAATACAATTTTAAACAACATTCCAATTTAATTCACCACATGTGTTTTATGCCCAGCAGTGAAGGGGTTAATTAGGGAGCTTGTAGGGTTAATTTTAGCTTTAGTGTAGTGTAGTAGACAACCCCAAGTATTGATCTAGGCCCCTTTTGGTATATTTCATGCCACCATTTCACAGCCAAATGCGAGCAAATAAAAAAATTTTTTTTACATTTTTCACAATTTTAGGTTTCTCACTGAAATTATTTACAAACAGCTTGTGCTATTATGGCACACATTGTTGTAAAATCTTATTTGGGATCCCCTTTGTTCAGAAATAGTAGACTTATATGGCTTTGGCGTTGCTTTTTGGTAATTAGAAGGCCGCTAAATGCTGCTGCGCACCACATGTAAATTCTGCCTAGCAGTGAAGGGGTTAATTAGGTAGCTTGTAGGGAGCTTGCAGGGTTAATTTTAGCTTTAGGGTAGAGATCAGCCTCCCACCTGACACATCCCACCCCCTGATCCCTCCCAAACAGCTCTCTTCCCTCCCCCACCCCACAATTGTCCCCGCCATCTTAAGTACTGGCAGAAAGTCTGCCAGTACTAAATAAAAGGAGTTTTTTTTTTTAAAATAAAAATAATAAAATATTTTAACTGTGATGGACCCTTGCTTTAGCCCCGAAACCTCCCTGATCCCCCCCCCCAGCTCTCTAACCCTCTCCCCTACCTAATTGCCACCATCTTGGGTAACGCGCACCCCCGCAGGCCCCCCGCACGCTCCCAGCACCCGGCGTGCACATTGCACTCACAGGAACCGGATGCCGGGTAGCGATGGGCTGCCCAAGCGCCTCCCTGCTACGCTCCCACCCACCAATGAATGGCACGATCGCTACCGGTGCAGAGAGGGCCACAGAGTGGCTCTCTCTGCATCAGAGTCTTCTAAAAAGGTATTATTGCAGGATGCCTCCATATCGAGGCATCACTGCAATACCCTGAGAGCTGCTGGAAGCGATTGCGATCGCTTCCAGCACTATGTTAGACAACTGACGTACCAGGTACTATTGTCATTAACTGCTTGTTTTTGCATGAAGTACCTGATATGTCAGTTGTCATTAAGGGGTTAAACCATTAAAAAATGCTTATTTTTTCTTCCTGTCTTAAAATGTTTAATTTGAAAGGTTATATACTACATATCCTGAATGATATAGTTAATACATTGCTAATCTGTATGGCATTTTAAATATTAAATTAATCACCATAAAAGATAAAACTGACATATAAACTATGATATAAACAGTATTTGACATGCCCCTACTGAAGAGAAAACAGCAATTGTAGACTGAATGATCTAATTTTGGCCTTGATCACAATCTATCAGCAACACCTTTTGCTTTCTGACTGACTTGTGACTGATTTGTTAAACCCCACACCAAGAGTGAGTTTTCAAGCAAAAAAAACTGACTGATGCAATAGCCCATTCATACCTCTTTAGGTTACAGCAAAGCTTTATTTATGTAACTCCTTTGTTCCCTATGCAAGGAAAATACTAATTTCTTGCATGTGTGACATTAACCTATTGTCATCAGAATACATCCTCAACACTCATTAACCATATGTATGCCATAGGTATCTTGGCATGAAGTGCATACTTATATAATCACTTCAGGACACCATCATCTACAAAGTGCATGTGTTTACTTCTTTTTTTTAAATAATTTATTGTGAGTCACACTCACACTGTTGTAATAATCACAGTTTTTGCATTATTAAAGGCTTGTTTTGAAAGGGGATCACTTAATCGTGACTTTCATAGTTAACTTTTGTAATACGTTTTCTTTTGCACCACTGCTAACCCATCTGAATGCATATTTTATGTTGTCAGGATGGGCAGACTGAACTGTTTTTCTGTCTCTATATGGTTGCAGTGGCATGGTAAATATTTATCTTTTTGCTCGCGTATTACAAGATTAAAGTAAAAATTTAGCGCAAGAGCGAAACCCGATGCGTGATAACTTCAGGACTTTGGAGATCATGACTGCATTAATTTCTTCTCCTATAGACTTTAATGGAGCGTGCTTGAAAAAAAAATAATAGCACTTATTGCGCTTGAACTAACCTAAATGTTTAAAAGGGTTGAAAACAGTGTTTGAAGGCAGTCTTGCCGAGAGGTGTTTTACTATACATCTCTCTGGGTGGAAAGGCTTTTCTGATACCGGTGGAATTTTCAATGCTGCATCACCACCAACATTGAAGGTTTAATGTAACTGATCCATTTAGACCAGTGTTTTTCAACCACGGTCCTCAAGTACCCCCAATAGGCCAGGTTTTCATTCTAGCTGAACTAGAGCACAGGTGAAATAATCAGCTAATCAGCCTGTTAGGGGTTGAGAAGCACGGCCATATAAGACAGTAGCCACTGCTTTCTAGTTTTACAAAAGTGCATTTTTAAAAAAAAAAAAACTTTGCACCATGTAAAATACGTTGTATTTTTATTGCAAATATAAGTTCTCTCTTTTCTAAACGTTTCATAATACAGTACGGTCACAATATTATAAAACATTTTAATATCAAAGTGATATAAAACCCACATTTTTTTCTAAATGTAGCCACCAATCAGCAAGTGCTACCCTGGTTCTGAACCAAAAATGGGACAGCTCCTATGCTTACATTCCTGATTTTTCGAATAAAGATACCAAGAGAATGAAGAAAATGTGATAATAGGCGTAAATTAGAAAGTTGCTTAAAACTGCATGCTTTATCTGAATCATGAAAGAAAACATTTGGGTTTCATATCCCTTTAAAGTTGGGTTTTTTAACAATGGAGAATGCAGACATATGAATATATAGGCGTTCCATGGAAGCTACCTTTGTTTTAATGGGGAAACATCACTGTGAGTTTCTAATTTTAAAAGGACTGTCCTCCATCTTAGGTGCACCTTTTCAGCCATGTCAGTGAAACTTAATTTACATATGTATTATTTGAAGTGTTATGACACAGAAACCATTTTTTGTTTAAGTGTATGCTCAGTATATGTTGCGTAAACATACTGTGAATACATGCCCCCCTCCTCTGAGATCACTAGTGAGGTTGATGGACTATTGCTGAAGCGGCAATCCCTAATATTTGTTATGGAAGACACATCGCCACTCATCAGAACAGAGAGGTTCATCCCACTGTCTTTTAAAATATCGCTGGACTTACATATTGCGAGACTGGCAAAGCCAAAAAGACAATTTCTCATAGCTCTGACGATCATTTTATTATCTGGCTCATAATATCTTTTTACTGAATGTTAACATTCTGTTAAGTGTGTATCTTCATACCAGACTCTTAAATGAAATTGCAACTTCATGACTATTTTTATAGGGGACACTCCTCCATGCTCACTAAGTCCAAACTCGTTTAAGATAAAAACTTAACTTTCAATTTGTAATATGATATTGCTGACAGTTTACTTGTGGTATCTTTCTCACTCAAGTGCCACAAATCTTGCACAAAATAGTGCTTGACTAACACTCTTATTTGTCCTTCCTATGAGCTGACTGCTTGTCATTGTCACTGCTACATCGGATTTATCTATCTTTTATATTGCTCAGTCCCAATATTAGCAACCTACCCATATCATCAATTAAGTTTAAATGCCATTGTAAAAACATTTAGCTGCCCTTGCTCCACTTAAAGGGACAGACAATGCCTTGAGATTTGTACATAGCATGATTAGTTATGCATAATGAACAACTTTGCAATATTCTCTCATTATTTATTTTGCCCCCTTTTTATGTATGTTAGCTATGGAAATTGATCAATTTCTAATTCCGAGAACTTAAACTGCACCCTGCTGATCTCCCAAGGCTAATTCTGCTATCAGATAACAACAGCAAAACAATGCACTCTATACTAAGATTCTAATCGGGTTAGCCTTGTCATCTCTAGACTAAAGCCCAGATTGGATACTCCAAATAAGGCAAATAGTAGGTGGAGTTTGGCTACTGATAAATAAATGCAGTCACCAGTACCACAACCTCTGTCATCTCATAGCAGTTAATATCTGCAATCATCATGAAAATACTTGTAAATAACGTTGTTTCCTTGCTTTTCTCAAAGTTACTGAGCAGAATATATCAATGAGTACCGGCACCTTTTAATTGATTTTTTACAAAAAAATGCACTGCCGCCAGCTAAGAGCTGTTTTACAGGATAGTAAGTAGCGTTCTGATGACCACCGTTTCTTAACCCCTTAATGACCATGATGTACCATGTACATCACCGGTCGTTAAGGGTTTTCTTGTTTATAAAAGTGTGGTGAGACCGCTCTATTAATAACGCAATCCATATAGAAAGACCCGCGATGTACAGGGTACGCCATGTGAGCCTGCACCAAAGGCGCTCCGAAGCTGCATACGCTGCTTGATAAACAGATCCCATTGTCTTTTAGATTCCATTTAAAAACAAAGGGCGCAATCACATATATGGCGCAGGTTTCAGGCATACACATGAACAGTATGCTCCCAGGCATGAGCATGGTTGGATGACTTCAGTTGAGGACCCGGGAGTGATGCCACCACCATTGCCATATGACCCCTGGCAAGATTCCTGGATAGAGGAATATTCTCCCTTTGGCTTTGAGGGGGAGCCAAGACAGCCACAAAGGGTCCATGTATTTACCCCCCCCCCCCCACAACACAATATGACTTGTGTGGAAATGGCAATAAAAGGTAATATTATCATGTTTATGACACATTCATGTTCTATAAACTACATCACATAGTTGTGTATGAAGGGTACATATAGTAATATTCACGTATAAGATGTAAATCAAGGTTTCTCACAACCAAAATAAATTGACACATGGGTATATATATAAATAATAATGTATTTACAGAAGGTGTGAACAGAAGGTATAAACATCCATTTTCATTCTTATTAATGATAGTCAATAAATCATAGTGACCTAAACATGAATTAAACAAATGAGACATTTTCAGTAATTAGGGTGGTTAAGGGAAGGGGGGTGGGATGTAGTAGTTTCACTTACATGCAGTGGAAATCTGCAGTATGTAATTCTGCAAGGCATGATATATACACATGCAATGGTTGGTGAGGTTCAGTCAAACATCATAATACATGTGAATGTTACGGTTTACTGTACTTATGAACAAGTAACTTATAGGTGAAGTATTCACGGATGACAAAGTCCCTCACTTCATTCCCCCTCAGTGTCCCCCTGTTCACATCCTCAGGTACAGGAACCAGCTGCTGATCTTGTTCTGGTTCTAGGTCCCCAATATACGTGTGTCCACAGCAATGTTATGTAGAATACAACATGCATTGACAATGGAACACACTTTGTTGGGGTTATACTGTAAAGCTCCACCTGTCAACTCCAGACACCTGAATCTGGTTTTGAGTAGGCCAAAGCTCCCTTCTATTACATTTCTGGTCCATATGTGGGCCTCCTGGTACCTGAGTTGTGGCTCTGTAAGGGAGTGTGCCAAGGGGGTTAACAGCAATGGTCTGCAGCCGTACCCTGCGTCACCTGTCATGTAACATATGTATTATGATTACTACAGGTTCATCATGTGCTTAAAGGGATATAACATGGATTTCATTTAAAATATATATTTTACAAAAACATTAAATTGGTGCATTGTAAGCAATTTACTTTTATGTCAGGATTAGTCTAGACAGAATTCTATTTTCATGATTCAGATAGAACTTGCCATATTAAGAAAATGTCCTTTTAAGTGAAAAACTATAGCATACTGTCCCTTTAAAGGGACATGAAACACACATTTCTTATTTCATGAGTTAATAAGAACTTGCAATTTTATTCAACTTTATAATTTACTTCTATTATGTATTTTGCTCCATTCTATTGATATCATTTGCTGACAAGCATATTAGATATGCTGATTAGCTGCTGATTGGTGGCTGCACATCAATGCCTCATGTGATTGACTCATCTATGTGCATTGCTATTTCTTAAACATAGGATATCTAAAGAATTAATCAAATTAGATAATAGAAGTAAATTGTAATGTTGTTTAACATTGTATTCTCTATCTGAAACATGACATAAGGATGTAGGAATCATGGGCACTCCCTGGAAAGCCTGCATACACATGTGTGAATTTCAGAGTGGTATCATTCACAGACCATCTGGCAATTCAAGGAGTAAAACCCTTTCCTGTTAATATAGAGGAATGGCTCCTCATCTGGGGCCACGATACGCACATGTGTGCAATCAATTGCCCCCATGACATTGGGAATACCCCCCAGTCGATAGAAGCCTTGTTCAAGACTGTTCCATTCCTGGGGGGTATGGGGGAAATGAATGTATCGCTGTGTCTGGTTATCTAGAGCAGTCAAAACCTCTCTAGGAGCCTGGAGAAGGTGGACTGCGCTAGGCCAGACACAAGCCCCTCTGTTGACTGGAATGAGCCGGATGCCAGGAAGTGTACAACACACAACAACTTCTGCATACCAGTCAGAGTTAGGTTCCTATTCGCTTGAGGGTCAATATCATCCTTCAAGACCTCATATAGGTCAATGAGGCATGCAGAAGTCAAGCGATACTTTTCCCTGACCTCCCCTTCTGTCATTCCAAACAGGGTGACCCTAACCCTGTGTATCCTTGGTGCCCTTGCTCTTCCCCTCTGCTGATGCCGATGTCTTATAGGCCCTGCTGGCCTATGACCAGCTGCAGCAACAACAGCAGCAGCAGGGGCAGCACCAGGAACAGGGACAGCAGCAGGAGGAGCAGGGACAGCAGCAGCAGGAGCAGGGACGGCTACAGCACCATGACCAGGGACCTCAGCAGAAACTATAGCACCAGCAGGTATATCCTGAACAACAGGGGCTTGTAGGGCTTCCAGCACCCCTTGTGCCCCACGATGCTGTCTCTTTATTTATTGTAGGTAAAGCAGGGGAAACATGGTGGCTAATGAGGGTGTGCATTGCCAAGTGTTTTAAGGCTGCAGGTGAGAGGTTGTGCTGTTTGTGATTGGTTTGACACACTTGCAGGGGTAGGAATAATACATGCTTAGAAGAGGTTTAACTGTTTAATATCAAGCATCTGATATGTATGTGATTACGCATGCGTTTGTTAGGCCTTCAGGGAGTTACGTTGCTTTTTAGTCAGTGCAAGGGTTCCTGCGCCAGCAATTTGTGGCGAGACAAGAATGGAATAGATTTTCTGAATTCTGCGCGCGTAAGTCCTTACGCTGTATATTACCAAATTGCGAGTCTGTTCTATGTTAGTCTATGGGTAAAAAAAATACGTCCGAAGGGTGAAAAATTTGCGTGTAACTTGTATGCTACGCCGTATATGTAATACCAAAATCGTGTAAAATCAGGCGTCACCGGCTTTTGCGGACGACGCTGCATATGTGATCGAGCCCAAAGGGTCCTATATCTCCAAGTTTAGGTAAAATCCATGTATGTGGGTATAAATAAACAATAATATATTTAACCATGATCTACTTTAGCCCCAGTAATGACAATGCAGTTATTTATTTTTTATCATAGCAATTATAAAGTCTCTTTACAGATATTTAAAACCAAATAACCTAACTTTATATAAAACAAAAAAAAATCAATTGATCCATCCAAAATTGAATTGTGTCTGTCTAATTTAAAACTGTGGTATATTTGTACAATTAAACTGATTATATCTATAGACTGACGTAAGTGGGACAGGAATCAATTTGCCACTTGGCTGACTTGTACATATGATCCGGTTCCATAAATTTGTTGCAAACTGGAAAGCAAGTTTAGATGAAAATACAAATCTGGGAAAGTTTTTCTTGTTGATGTGGATAGTTCAAAGCTCTTAGGTCACCAAAAGAGCACAACAATAATGAATTAGCATGCACAATAAAACCAAGAAATTCTAAATGAATGCATAGTAAATGGAGTGTAGGGAACAAAAAAAAAAAGAAATACATTCATTTTCTTTATATTTTTTTAAAGGGACAGTCTACACCATAATGTTTAGTGTTTAAAAAGGTAGATAATCCCTTTATTACCCATTCCCCAGTTTTGCATAAACAACACAGTTATATTAATATATGTTTTACCTCTGTGATTACCTTGTTATCTAAGCCTCTGCAGACTGCCCCCTTATCTCAGTGCTTTTGATAGACATGCAGTTTAGCCAATCAGTGCAGACGCCTAAATAACTCCACTGGAGTGAGCACAATGTTACCTATATGACACACATGAACTAGCACTGTCTAACTGTGATTAACTTTCAAAATGCTCTTAGCTAAGGGGTGGTTTTCAACAGTTTAGAAATCAGTTTGAGTCAACCTAGGTTTAGCTTTTGAAAAATACCACCAAGGGAACAAAGCAAATTTAATGATAAAAGTAAATTGGAAAGTTGTTTAAAATTACATGCCCTATCTGAATCATGAAAGTTTAATTTTGGCTAAACTGTCCCATTAAGTTCAGAGCACATATTCTTAACATTTTGTAAAAAATAATACTCTCTTAAGAAAACAGTTTTTGATAATCATGTGAAAGGTTGCATTTTAGATTTCCTTAAATGCATATGGCCAGATTACGAGTTTTGTGTTATGAGGGGTGCGGTGCTAACTTGCACGTTATTGTCACCGCTCACTTTCCTACAGCGCTAGTATTACAGGTTTTTACAAACCCGGTGTTAAAAGGCAAGAAGTGAGCGTAGAGCAAAATTGTGCTCCATAACGCACGCCAATACCAGCGCTGCTTAAGTCAGCGGTGAGCTGGATTTACGTGCTCGTGCACGATTTCCCCATAGACATTAATCGGGAGAGCCAGCTGAGAAAAGGTCTAAAACCTGCCAAAAAGCAGCGTAAAGCTCAGTAACGCAGCCCCATTGATTCCTATGGGGAAACACATTTTATGTTTACACCTAACACCCTAACATGAACCCGAGTCTAAACACCCCTAATCTTACACTTATTAACACCTAATCTGCCGTCCCTGACATCGCTGACTCCTACATTATACTTATTAACCCCTAATCTGCTGCTCCGGACATCGCCGACACCTACATTATACTTATTAACCCCTAATCTGCTCCCCCAACATCGCCGACACCTACATTATATTTATTAACCCCCAATCTCCCGCCCCCAATGTCGCCGCAACCTACCTACACTTATTAACCCCTAATCTGCCGCCCCCAACGTCGCCGCCACTATAATAAACATATTAACCCCTAAACTGCCGCACTCCTGCATAGCAAACACTAGTTAAATATTATTAACCCCTAATTTGCTGTCCCTAACATCGCCGCCACCTACCTATATTTATTAACCCCTAATATGCCGTCCCCAACGTCGCTGCCACTATATTAAATGTATTAACCCCTAAATCTAAGTCTAACCCTAACCCTAACACCCTCTAACTTTAATATAATTAAAATAAATCTAAATAAAAATTACTATCATTAACTACATAATTCCTATTTAAAACTAAATACTTACCTGTAAAATAAACCCTAAGCTAGCTACAATATAACTAATAGTTACATTGTAGCTAGCTTAGGGTTTATTTATATTTTACAGGCAAGTTTGTATTTATTTTAACTAGGTAGAATAGTTACTAAATAGTTATTAACTATTTAATAACTACCTAGCTAAAATAAATACAAATTGACCTGCAAAATAAAACCTAACCTGTCTTACACTAACACCTAATCTAACCCTACAATTAAATAAATTACCTAAATTAAATACAATGAACTAAATTCAAAACAATTAGCTAAATTACAACAAAAAACAAACACTAAATTACAGAAAATAAAAAACAAATTACAAGATATTTAAACTAATTACACCTAATCTAGCCCTATCAAAATAAAAAAGTCCTCCCCAAAATAAAAAAAAAACCCTAGCCTAAACTAAACTACCAATAGCCCTTAAAATGGCCTTTTGAGGGGCATTGCCCCAAAGAAATCAGCTCTTTTACCTGAAAAAAAATACAAACAACCCCCAACATTAAAACCCACCACCCACACAACCAAACCCCCCAATTAAAACCCTAGCTAAAAAAAACTAAGTTCCCCATTGCCCTGAAAAGGGCATTTGGATGGGCATTGCCCTTAAAAGGGCATTTAGCTCTATTGCAGCCCAAACCCCTAATCTAAAAATAAAACTCACCCAATAAACCCTTAAAAAATCCTAACACTAACCCCAGAAGATCCACTTATAGTTTTGAAGAGCCAACATCCATCCTCAACGAAGCTGGGAGAAGTCTTCATCCAATCTGCAATATGTCCTCAACGAAGCTGGCAGAAGTCGTCCTCCAGACAGGCAGATGTCTTCACCCAGATGGCATCTTCTATCTTTATCCTTCTGACGCGGAGCGGCTCCATCTTCAAGACATCCGGCGGGGAGCATCCTCTTCAATCGACGGCTTCTTGCTGAATGAAGGTTCCTTCAAATGACGTCATCCAAGATGGCGTCCCTTAGATTCTGATTGGCTGATAGAATTCTATCAGCCAATCAGAATTAAGGTTGAAAAAATCCTATTGGCTGATTGGATCATTGGATTTTTTCATTGGATTTTTTCAACCTTAATTCCGATTGGCTGATAGAATTCTATCAGCCAATCGGAATCTAAGGGACGCCATCTTGGAACCTTTATTCAGCAAGAAGCCGTCGATTGAAGAGGATGCTCCGCGCCGCATGTCTTGAAGATGGAGCTGCTCTGCGTTGAAAGGATGAAGATAGAAGATGCCGTCTCTGTGAAGACTTCTGCCCATCTGGAGAACCACTTCTGCCGGCTTCTTTGAGGACATCTTGCCTCTTGGATGAAGACTTCTTCCGGATTCGTTGAGGATGGATGTCGGCTCTTCAAAACTGTAAGTGGATCTTCGGGGGTTAGTGTTAGGATTTTTTAAGGGTGTAGTAGGTGGGTTTTATTTTTAGATACAAATATCTTGTAATTTGTTTTATATTTTCTGTAATTTAGTGTTTAGTAATTTAGCTAATTGTTTTGAATTTAGTTAATTGTATTTAATTTAGGGAATTTATTTAATTGTAAGGTTAGGTGTTAGTGTTGGACAGGTTAGGTTTTATTTTACAGGTCAATTTGTATTTATTTTAGCTAGGTAGTTATTAAATAGTTAATAACAATTTAGTAACTATTCTACCTAGTTAAAATAAATACAAACTTGCCTGTAAAATAAAAATAAACTCTAAGCTAGCTACAATGTAACTATTAGTTATATTGTAGCTAGCTTAGGGTTTATTTTATAGGTAAGTATTTATTTTTAAATAGGAATTATTTAGTTAATGATAGTAAGTTTTATTTAGATTTATTTTAATTATATTTATGTTAGGGGGTGTTAGGGTTAGGGTTAGATTTAGATTTAGAGGTTAATAAATTTAGTATAGTGGCGGCGACGTTGGGGACGGCAGATTAGGGGCTAATAAATGTAGGTAGGTGGGGGCGATGTCAGGGGCGGCAGATTAGGGGTTAATAATATTAAACTAGTGTTTGTGAGGCGGGAGTACGGCGGTTTAGGGGTTGATATGTTTATTCTAGTGGCGGCGATGTCCGGAGCGGCAGATTAGGGGTTAATAATTTTTTTAGTGTTTGCGATGCAGGAGGGCCTCGGTTTAGGGGTTAATAGGTAGTTTATGGGTGTTAGTTATGAGTTTTATGCTATGGCGTTGTAGTGTAAAACTCATAACTACTGACTTTAAAATGCGGGTCGAATCTTGACGGGATAGGGTGTACCGCTCACTTTTTGGCCTCCCAGGACAAGCTCGCAATACCAGTGCTATAGAAGTCCCATAGAAAAAAGACCATACACAATTTGCGTAAGTTGATTTGCGGTAAGGCCAAAAAAGTGTGCGGTGCCCATAAATCTACAAGACTCGTAATACCAGCGGTAGTAAAAAGCAGCTTTATGAGGCTTAATGCTGCTTTTTTACTCATAACGCAAGACTCGTAATCTAGCCGAAAGTAAATAGTAATTTTAGACATAATAGTGTAGATTACAAGTAGAGTGCAAAAAATATTGGTGCTATTGTGTATTAACATCACTCAAATGCAATAAAAAATGCTTCTATTTTTGTGTTCAAAGTCCAAACCTATTTAATATTGCTTGAGCAACAGCCTAGTGCAACCTAATATTGGCCTGTAGTGCAGTTGCTGTAAATCCCTCACATAATAGACTTCTATGGGGGTGTGCAGTAAAATTCATGTTGGATATTGTTTGAGCGCTAAGCCTATTGTAAGCTAAGCAGGTGGTGCATAAGTAGTGTAATTATTTATGTAGTTATGTGCTTTCCTATTAATAAAGGAATAAGAAACCCAAAATCTTTCTTTTGTGATTCAGACAATTTTAACCCTTTGAGTGCTAATGACGGCTCTGAGCCGTCAGAGTTTGCCACTCTGGTGCTAATGACGGCTCAGAGCCATCACTAGCACTCTCCCACCTTGAGGGAGGTCTGGGGGCTCCCACCCACTCCTACCCTGGCGATCGTGCCTGTAGAGTGACAGGCATTGCCGGGGCTTTCCGTTTTGCGTGGTGACGTCATGCGTAATAACGTGATGACGTCACAGCGCAACTTTATTTATACTTAACAATGTTAAGTATAGGAGAAGGGGGCATGCTGCTTAGAAGCCTGTATCTCAGGCATCTAAGCTGCTACAGGCCCCCAAGACCCACCATTGGAAAGGTAATCGCCTAACCAGTGTAGGTCTTGGGGGTCTGAAAAAAAATAAGAAAAAGTTAAAAAATGTTCAAAAAAATAAATAAATAAATAAACCTTTAAAAATCTTAGCACCCATGTGGGAAAGTGCTTAGCACTCAAAGGGTTAAAAAACATTTTCAATATACTTCTATTAATAAATTTGCTTTGTTCCCATTATTCTTGATTGATGAGATACATGGCAGGAAGTAGTGCTGCCATTTAGTGCTCTTGCAAATAAATAACATTCTTGCAAAACTGCTGCCATATAGTGCTCCAGAGTCACGTTCCAGAGCTTACATACCTGCTTTTCAACAAAGGACACCAAGCGAACGAAGAAAATGTAATAATAGAAGAAAATTAGAATGTTGTTTGAAATTGAATGCTCTATCGGTATCAGAAATGTAATTATTTATTTTCATGTCCATCTAATAATAATTTACTTCAGGTTTTAAAAATCGTTTAATTTTACAGTCAACATTTTGGATTGTGCTCTAGGGCGACCCTTAACAGCACTCCCTGCACTATCCATTTAAAGTATGGGGTGCGCTATACCACTTTCAGACGTATTAAGATGCTTTGTTTATAATATTCAACCATTCACTTGTCATAGCAGATTGTGTATTATTCTTTATGTGAGGTTGCACAAAAGATAAAACTCCGTGTGCTGTTGATTGCACTCCACTTGTAATCTATGCCAATGTTTTTTAAACCAAAGATTCACCTGAGAATGATTTGTTGATATGTGTTTTTTTAAATATTTGTTGTTTAATATTAAAGATATAAGTGTAAAAGATTTGCTTCTATAAAGTGTTTTAGTATCTATAAAGTAACTGGTACCACCATGTTAGAACCTAGGTTTCCCCTTATCTGTCTCTTCTGCTGAGGTCAGTTACAGACAGATATAAATGAGGCAATGAAAAACAGTCGGCCAGATTAGGAGTTCTGCGTTATGAGTGGCTCGGTAATAACTTGCAAGTTATTTCCACCGCTCACCTTTAATAACGCTGCTATTACAGGTTTGCAAAAACCCGGCATTAGCAGGCAATATGGCAGCATTGAGCTCCATACCGCACACAAATACCAGCGCTGATTTGAGCTGGTTTTACTTGCTCGTGCACGATTTCCCCATAGCCATCAATGGGGAGAGCCGGCTAAAAAAAGCCTAACACCTGCAATAAAGGAGCGTAAAGCTCTGTAACGCAGCCCCATTGATTCCTATGGGGAAAGAAAATGTATGGTTACACATAACACCCTAACATAAACTCTGAGTCTAAACACCCCTAATCTGTCGCCCCTGACATCGCCGCCGCCACTATACTAAAGTTATTAACCTCTAAACCTCTGGCCTCCCACATCACTAAAACTAAATAAATATATTAACCCCTAAACCTAAGTCTAACCCTAACCCTAACACCCCTAACTTTAATATAATTTAAATAAATTTAACTAAAAATTACTATCATTAACTAAATAATTTAAGACTAAATACTTACCTATAAAATAAACCCTAAGCTTGCTACAATATAACTAATAGTTACATTGTATCTATCTTAGGTTTTATTTTTATTTCACAGCTACGTTTGTATTTATTTTAACTAGGTAGACTAGTTAGTAAATAGTTATTAACTATTTACTAGCTACCTAGTTAAAATAAATACAAACTTACCTGTGAAATAAAACCTAAGCTACCTTACACTAAAACCGAACATTACACTAAAATTAAATAAATTAAATTAATTAATTAATTAAATACAATTAACTAAATTACAAAAAAAATAAACACTAAATAACACAAAATAAAAAAGAAATTATCAAATATTTTAACTAATTACACTTAATCTAATAGCCCTATCAAAATAAAAAAGCCCCCCCAAAATAAAGAAAAAACCTAGCTTACACTAAACTGCCAATATCCCTTAAAAGGGCCCCAAAGAAATCAGCTCTTTTACCTGTAAAAAAAATACAAACAACCACCCAACAGTAAAACCCACTACCCACACAACCAAACCCACCAAATAAAATCCTATCTAAATAAACCTAAGCTCCCCATTGCCCTGAAAAGGGCATTTGGATGGGCATTGCCCTTTAAAGGGCATTTAGCTCTTTTTCTGTGCCCAAACCCTAATCTAAAAATAAAACCCACCAAATAAACCCTTAAAAAAAACCTAACACTAACCCCTGAAGATCCACTTACAGTTTTTGAAGACCGGACATCCATCCTCATCAAGCCTGGAGAAGTCTTCATTTAAGCGGCAAGAAGTCCTCAATGAAGCTGGGAGAAGTCTTCATCCAAGCGGCAAGAAGTCGTCCTCCAGACGGGCAGAAGTCTTCATCCAGATGGCATCTTCTATCTTTATCCTTCTGACGCGGAGCGGCTCCACCTTCAAGAGCATCCTCTTCTTTCGATTCCTCTTGAAGAATGAAGGTTCTTGTAAATGACGTCATCCAAGATGGCGTCCCTTGAATTCCGATTGGCTGATGGAATTCTATCAGCCAATCGGAATTAAAGGGTAAAAAAATCCTATTGGCTGATACAATTTTTCATGGATGACGTCATTTAAAGGAACCTTCATTCTTCAAGAGGAATCGAAAGAAGAGGATGCTCTGCGCCGGATGTCTTGAAGATGGAGCCGCTCCGCGTCAGAAGGATGAAGATAGAAGATGTCGTCTGGATGAAGACTTCTGCCTGCCTGGAGGACGACATCTTGCTGCTTGGATGAAGACTTCTCCCGGCTTCATTGAGGACTTCTTGTCGCTTGGATGAAGACTTCTCCCGGCTTTGTTGAAGATGGATGTCCGGTCTTCAAAAAATGTAAGTGGATCTTCGGGGGTTAGTGTTAGTTTTTTTTAAGGGTTTATTGGGTGGGTTTTATTTTTAGATTAGGGACAATGTAAAAGAGCTAAATGCCCTTTTAAGGGCAATGCCCACCCAAATGCCCTTTTCAGGGCAATGGGGAGCTTAGGTTTTTTAGGTAGGTTTTTTTGGGGGGGTTGGTTGTGTAGGTGGTGGGTTTTACTGTTGGGGGGTTGTTTGTATTTTTTTATTACAGGTAAAAGAGCTGATTTCATTGGGGCAATGCCCCACAAAATGCCCTTTTGAGGGCCATTGGCAGTTTATTGTAGGCTAAGGTTTTTTTATTTGGGGGGGGGGGCTTTTCATTTTAATAGGGCTATTAGATTAGGTATAATTAGTTAAAATATTTGATAATTTCTTTTTTATTTTGTATAATTTACTGTTTATTATTTTCTGTAATTTAGATAAATGTATTTTGTTAATTTAATTTATTTAATTTTAGTGTAATAGGAATTATTTAGTTATTAATAGTAGGTTTTATTTAGATTTATTTTAATTATATTAAAGTGTGGGTGCATGGCGGATTAGGGGTTAATAGTTTAAATAGGTACTTTGCAGTGTGGGGGCATGGCAGATTAGGGGTTAATAGATTTATTATAAGTTGCAATGTGGGGGGGGTGGCAGATAGAGGGGTTTTGATGTGTCGGTTTAAATTTCAATGGGAAAAAGGTCTTAAAGAGCACCTATTTCCTGTTTTACACCTAGTTGAGCTGGGTGTAACTTTTGTTAGTGTATCAGCAGCCTCCGACAGTGTCGCAATGGTTTGAGCGGGCACTGGAAACCGGGTATTATTTAAAGATTATCGGCTTCCTATACTTTGTATGGGACACGATAATGTTTTCGGCAGCCGGAGACCGGTTGCCGAAATTGAGTTATAACGGGCCGTTGGAAGCAGTCTATCACACCTCAAAAGTACTAGCGAAAGGAGACCTGAAATTCCTGTATAATGTAAGAAGGTATTTAAATACACACCAGAAATAGTTTAGAATAAAAGGTATATTTGTATGCAGGGAAAACTGGAAAGGATTTATAGGAGACATTACTTCCACGTTTCCTCTGCAATTTAGTATAGTCAAATTTAGAGGAGTAGCTGGATTAGTATTATCCCCAAAGCAGATGAATGTAGTGGACACAGCTGAGAAAGTCCCAGGTTCAGATATAGTTAAAAATATATCAGCAAAAAGATATATAAAGTTATACAGTTCATCAGCAGTAAAAGTTGGTGAGAATATTTGTAATGGCTGCACAATGTTAAGCAGAACGACAGCAGCAGCAGTTGGTAAAGAGGTTTGTAAAGACAACACAATGTTATGCAGGTAATCAGCAGCAGCTGGATAGGAGGTTTGAAAACGGCTGCACACTGAGAGTATACAAATTAGAAGTGCTGGTTTAGAAATGCTGAAATAAGTGTACCTGAATCCGGATACAAGGATCTGTATGAGAGAGCAGAAGTGGTAGCGCTACCAAATAGATGATCCCATACAGATGTAGGCAGACAGGGACAATCCAGATAAGGAAATGCAGGAGGAACTACAAATTAAAACAGCATGAGGATTAGCAACAGGTTTCTGGAAAAACAAACACACACAAGCTTGAATGATAACCAAGCACCTACAATATGGAACAGGTGCCTTTTATAGGATGCTGACATCATAGAGAGGAAGAGAAGGAGACTAGTTAAAGGTACAGACATAATAACCATATGTGTGACACAGTCGGTGAACAATATTGCTTCTGACAGCTTATTTATTGGTTTGCAAGTGCACGCAAACGGAATTACGGCTCAATGGAAAGAAGCCCTATGTGACTGAAACAGAGAGTTAAAATTATCAATTTCTTTTTAGTGAGAAGTTTGGCGGTTTTAATTTTTTTTGTGAGTGAGATAAACTCTGGTGTTAGCATCAGTTTTTCCCCTAAGGCTTAAATATGAAAGATAGCAATTTGCAAAACAATGTAATTAATATTTTTAGGATTATATTTAAAGCAATTGATTGTACAATATCATTTTGTAAAGACTATATAACACTATTGCATAAGCTTGTACTAGAACTCAAACAAATTAACCACAAACCTTCCAGCTGCCCACAATTACTTTCTAAGCCACTATACTTTATACTTTACTTTATAATATACCAAACTGAACCCCACATAAAGGCAATTGTGCAATCATTTCAATCACTCATTAATTGCATACACCATTGTGTTACCCCCCATCATGAGTTATGATTACTAAAGATGTTGACCACCTCAACTCATACAGCCTACAGGGGTCTCCACACAACCATGCAATACTTATTTCAGCCAATGTACCATCACTATTTTTCTATATTTTTACCTTTATCCTGGTCCCAATGAAAATCTGTGTTTTGTATTATTTTTGTTTGATTCAAAGTAGTACCTTATACCTTGACGGACACACTGGTTCCCCTGCTTCAAATACATATACTCATATTGGGCTAGATTACAAGTAGAGTGCTAAATTGTCGTTCACCCATTAAATGGGCAAAATCACCCGTTTATGGGCACGATAAATAAACAGCTATTACAAATGGCTGGTTATTGCTACCACAAGCTTTCAGAAGTAATTAGCACTCTGAAAATTTACCAAATGTGTCTTGCCTACAGTCAAGCATGGTGGTGGGAGTGTCATGGTCTGTGCCTATATGAGTGCTGACGGGAATGGGGAGTTACAGTTAATTGAGGGAACCCTGAATGCCAACATGTACTGTAACATACTGAAGCAGAGCATGATCCCCTCCATTCGGAGACTGGGCAGCAAGGCAGTATTCAAACATGATAACAAACCCAAACACACCTCCAAGACAATCACTGCCTTGCTAAAGAAGCTGAGGGTAAAGGTGATGGACTGGCTAAGCATGTCTCCAGAACTAAACCCTATTGAGCATCTGTGGGGCATCCTCAAATGGAAGGTGGGGGAGCACAAAGTAAAATGGCCATGGAGGAGTGGAAGAGGACTCCAGTGGCAACCTGTGAAGCTCTGGTGAACTCCATGACCAAGAGAGTTAAGGCAGTGCTGGAAAATAATGGTGGCCACACAAAATATTGACACTTTGGGCCCAATTTGGACATTTACACTTAGGGGTTTACTCACTTTTGTTGCCAACGGTTTAGACATTAATGGCTATATGTTGAGTTTTTTTGAGGGGACAGCAAATTTACACTGTTATACAGGCTGTTCACTCACTACTTTACATTGTAGCAAAGTGTAATTTCTTCAGTGTTGTCACATGAAAAGATATAATAAAATATTTACAAAAGTGTGAGGGGTGTATGTGTGTTGAGTTATTTTGAGGGGACAGCAAATTTACACTGTTATACAGGCTGTACACTCACTACTTTACTTTGTAGCAAAGTGTAATTGCTTCAGTGTTGTCACATGGGGAGCTTAGGTTTTTTAGGTAGGTTTTTTTGGGGGGTTTATTTGTGTGGGTGGTGGGTTTTACTGTTGGGGGGTTGTTTGTACAAACCGTTGTGGGAATGGATTAGATTCAAATGGTTTAAGCAAGGAGACTTGAAACGTGGGATTTACACTGATGTTACAGGGAAGCTGTAAGGTGACAGCATTGATTTGATGATTTTCTGCACAGGGTAAGGACCGATGAACAACTTGCTTAATTTCTTATAGGGTGTGTGGAGCTTCAAGTTTTTTGTAGACAACCAGACCAATTGACCAACTTGATATACAGGAGGGTGACGTTTATGTCGATCATAATAAAACTTTTGACATTGTTGAGCAGACTTGATGTTAGTCCGAATCTTGTTCATAGTGTCCTGAATGGTGGATAAGGTCTGACCAACTGCTATATTGCAAGAGGAGCAAGTTGCAAGATTATGGAATAAGGGATGGAACCAGTAATTTGGGAAGAATGGTGTAGGTTTTGTAGATGAGTTAAAGTTATTGTTGAAGGTAAATTCAGCTAAGGGAAGTAGAGAATACCAGTCGTCCTGCAAATGAGTGGTAAAACATCATATGTACTGCTCTAGACATTGATTTGTCCTCTCAGTCAAGCCATTTATTTGTGGGTGATATGCACTGCTGAATTTATTTTCAATTGATAAAGCCTTACATAACTCCCTCCAGAATTTGGAAGTGAATTGGACATCTCTATCAGAGATGATGCTGGTTGGTAATCCATGTAATTTCACGATATTACTAATGAAAGCTTGAGCATTCTGCGGAGCAGTAGGCAGTGCTGTGAGAGGGATGAAGTGAGCCATATCAGCAAAAATATATATAAAGTTAAACAGTTCATCAGCAGTAACAGTTGGTGAGAATATTTGTAATGGCTGCACACTGTTAAGCAGAATGACAGCAGCAGCAGTTGGTAAGAAGGTTGTAAAGACAACACAATGTTATGCAGGTAATCAGCAGCAGCTTGACCTTTAAAGTCGTCAATCACCGGCCCAACATAATAACATTATAAAATACATTACTTATATAAATAAGACTTACACACAAAATTTTAGTATAAAATTGGCCGCAGCCATTTTATTAATAACATAAATTAAATATTAAATATGATAAAACATCTTTAAACATTTTAAACAGAACATACCTGATGTTCTTAATTAACATTAAACATTAAAACATATTGCCAATTCCACACAGCGGTGCTAGTTCCCAAACCCACGAAAAACAACATGGCCGTCATTCAAAAAACTGGACTCAACTATATCCACATTGAGTCCATACCAAGCACACCTCCACTTTAATAGGGAACCCCTTGTCCCTATAATAAACCAGTTGCTCGCTTACCCCATGGAGAGGTAACTTCTTAAAATCCTCCAAATCACTTGGCCATATTGCTTAAAATATTTTTCTGGGAACTAGCACCCCTGCCTTGCTGCGACAATCACAAAACAAGGAAGGAATACAACATATTCAGGGAGGGAGGGAGGGAGCACTTTTCCACACAAATTTTACTAACAAGCTGATGACAGATTCTCCCGCTCTTTTCTTAAGTACGCAGTAGCGCGTGCTAACCCCGCCCATTACCCCTAGTACCCAATCAGAAAAACCCAGGCTTATTCCTCCAACGTTCAAGGCCCCTTCCTGTTACTTAGCACTCCCAGGGGCTCCTTGACCTTTAAAGTCGTCAATCCCCGGCCCAACATAATAACATTATAAAATACATTACTTATATAAATAAGACTTACACACAAAACTTTGGTATAAAATTGGCCGCAGCCATTTTATTAATAACATAAATTAAATATTAAATATGATAAAACATCTTTAAACATTTTAAACAGAACATACCTGATGTTCTTAATTAACATTAAACATTAAAAAATATTGCCAATTCCCCACAGCGGTGCTAGTTCCCAAACCCACAAAAAACAACATGGCCGTCATTCAAAAAACTGGACTCAACTATATCCACGTTGAGTCCGTACCAAGCACACCTCCACTTTAATAGGGAACCCCTTGTCCCTATAATAAACCAGTTGCCCGCTCACCCCATGGAGAGGCAACTTCTTAAAATCCTCCAAATCACTTGGCCATATTGCTTAAAATATTTGTCTGGGAACTAGCACCCCCGCCACCGACTGGTCTGCTCAAGCAGCCCAGTCCCGCCAAACCCAAATTTTTTTCAAAAGCTTCTTTTATGTCAAACAAGAATAGCTGCAGCCCGAATTGATTGAAGTGAACCCCATCCTTGAGATAAAATTCCTCAGCCCCTTCAACTTCAAAATCTGGGTGAAAAACTACACCCCCCCACCTTCTTACAAAGGAACTAATTATTTTATTAATTTTTTTACGGCTCCTTTCAAGCTTTTCATAATCCCATGCTGATTTCCACACTAGTCGTGGAGTAATCTGTGACCAAATTATCTTTATCTCCGGGTAAAGATCTTTAATATTGCCCAAATCTCTTTTTATTCTTCTGACTAGTTCCTTTTGAGGAATAATACCCAAGTCATTCCCACCCAAATGCAACACTAAAACATCAGGATGATGGAAAACCTTGCTGTATTCAACAAATACTGGAAACAAAAGCTCCCAACACATGCCCCTAATCCCAAACCATTTGACTTCCCATTGACCAACTGGACACCCGAGCTGCAGGCCGCCCATTTTCTTACTGGCCTCAGCATTGGCCCAATAGATAAATGAATGCCCCATCACCCATACGAACCTCACACCTGAAAATACAAGAAATAAAAGAAAAACATTCAGGGTGTTATTTGCTCAGGCATTCCCACAACATTCTCCCCAATTTTTTTTTTTTTTTTTTTTAAACTCTCAAATCAGGCCTAACGTAAGATTTATAACGATTTGAACCCCATCTACCAAGCTTTTTAACTATATCTTCCTTCAAACATAGAATAGAGGCCTCTGTAGCGGCCCCTATACGGAATGAATGGGACCCAAACTCTAAGGGATTAAAACCCAATAACCCAATTGATCCCTTCAAAATCGCTCTAAATTGATACTGCGACAAAAAGGAACCATCGGAATGAATCAATAACGGGCTATCTTGCGAAGGCCGTATAGACCCATAATGTATCAATACCTGACAAGGACATAACACTGTCCCACTAGGGAACAGAACTATATTCTTGCCTTTTTTATAAATGTCAGTTTTACTACTCCTCAATAAAATTTCCACCCTATTTTCATCCCATATCACATCTTCTTTTTGTAAACCCCCAGAAACCGTCCTGCTAGGGCTTACTAATTCAGATATCCTGAAGGCCCCAAAAGAGGCCAAAACAAAGGCCGTTCGAAACAATGTTATTTCAAATGCTGATGAACAAATATAAGCCAGTACTACCCAAATCTTTTCCAGCAATGTAAATGTAATAGGCCTTCTCTTATCTATATTCTTTGCCTTCTTTTTCAAACCCTTATGGACCTGACGGACCCAAAAAACCTTTGTAATGTCACACATACCCAATAAACGGAATCTAAAAGCTAAGGCCGCCAATCTTTTATCCATATTAGATGCTGACAAACCCCAAGTTCCCCAATGCCACATCCATTCCAATAAGCAACCTGTGACATCATCAGGCCCTTCCTTAAGATCAGCCTGATCCAACCACGTTTCCCATTCTCTCCAGACTGATACATAATAAGACCAAGGACCTGGAGCCAAAGAATTCTTAACTAACTCAGCCAATCCTCCTCCCCAAGCCTCCATAATTGATCCGGGAAATTCGCTCCAACTGCATCTGCCTGAGGCGCGAGCTCCCGAAAACGGATCCACTGTGAACGAGATAAAGCATCTGCTATCAAATTGCACTTACCAGGGATATGTTTAGCCCTGACAAAAACATTCATACTCAAACATTTCAGAACCATTACCCTCAATAAATGCAAAACTGGCAATGAGGACGAAGATAACGAATTGATAGCAGAAACAACACCCATATTATCCGCATGGAATAATATAGATTTATTAACCAATTCACCCTCCCAAACAAATAAAGCTACCAATATCGGAAATAGTTCAAGAAATACCAGGTTTCGAGTTAAACCGAGTCCCACCCAATCCTGAGGCCACACATCTGCACACCAATGACCCTGAAAATAAGCCCCAAAACCAATACCACCAGCTGCATCAGTTACCAAATCCAACTCAACATTGG
Organism: Bombina bombina; assembly: GCF_027579735.1. Classification (NCBI taxonomy): domain Eukaryota; kingdom Metazoa; phylum Chordata; class Amphibia; order Anura; family Bombinatoridae; genus Bombina; species Bombina bombina. Next base: position 382,025,549 of record NC_069501.1, read on the forward strand.
AGATCCGAGCTTCCATGAAGATCGCAGCTCCATTAAAATTTTTAAGGAACTCTAACCAAACCCTCAAATCATCTTTGTGACCTTTTTTAACCCTCACAAAATGATGAGGCTTGCTTACATCAGATGTGGCCAAAGACATTCTCCTAGAAAACACTCTCCCAATAGGAATGATTCTGCAAGCAAAATTCAATTTCCCCAACAGTGATTGCATTTCACGCAAAATCACCTTACGAACACCAAGAAAACGCTGAATCATTTCTGACAAATCCACAATCTTTTCCCTCGGCAACCTACATTCCATCTTAGCCGAATCAATTGTGATCCCCAAAAAATTAAGGGCCGTAACTGGACCCTAAGATTTTTCCATTGCAATAGGAACCCCAAATTCAGATGCCATTAAATAAAAACAATCCCTCAACTTCAAACAAACATCCGACTCAGGAGGACCCACAAAAAGAAAGTCATCGAGATAATGTACAATAGAAGAAAATCCTGACTTAACCTTAACTACCCATTCCAAAAAGGAACTAAAACACTAAAACAATGAACAGGAAATGGAACACCCCATCGGAAAACAAAGGTCCACATAAAAAACTCCATCAAAACAGCAACCCAAGAGATAGTGGGAAGAAGGATGAACCTGAAGCAACCGAAAAGCTGCCTCTATATCAACCTTAGCCAGCCAAGCAAACTGACCCGCTTCCCTAACCATCTTAACCGCCAGGTCGAAAGATGCATAAGACACTGACGATAATTCCTCCAGAATGCCATCATTCACAGATCCACCCTTTGGAAAAGACAAGTGATGAATAAGACGAAATTTACCCGGATCTTTCTTAGGGACCACACCCAAAGGTGAAATATGCAAATGGGGGATTGGGGGAACTTTAAAAGGCCCCGCCATTCGCCCAACAAAACCTCCTTCTCAAGTTTACTCTTAACAACATCTGGCCATTCCCTAGCTGACTTCAGATTGCCTCTATAATGAACAACTCCACCAGAAGATGGAATTTTAAAACCATATTCAAAACCATGAAACAATAACAAAGCTTTCTCCCTAAAACCCTTTTGTTTAGCATAAAGGACGAGCCACAGCTCCATCCCGCTTAACCTTACCGGAGTTACTCCCTTTTTCAGACAACTCCTGGGCTCCACCCAATTTGTTCTTTTTGAAAAACTTGGAGAATGGGTGAGCACCCCCGCACCCTGAACACTCATGTCTGAATTTACAAGAAGATCCCCATTTGCAAATCTTCTCATTAAAAGCGAAGCAAAAACCTTTTTTAACTGTTGCCGACGACCCACTCTGGAGCGACCCGCCGGCTCCCCCACGAAAAGGATGTGAAGACCTTAACGGGGTCATTATCTTGAGCCAAAGACCCATATCCCGATCATCCCATTTCATCTCAGGCTTGACCTACAAACGTTGCCTAAATTGCTCATCATAAACCCACCAAGCCATACCCCCATATGTTCTCTGAGCAACAGCAACTTCATCTAAATAACAAAAAAAGCTGCTCCCTGTTCAGGAAACTTACCAGCAAATACACTGGCATAAATAACAAAAGCTTGAAGCCAATAGGTAAAGGTTTTAGGAAGCTTTCTGTACCGTTTTTTCCTCTCCTCTTCCTCCTTTTTTGACGCATCTTTCTTTGAATCCTCAGGTATCTCAAAAGATTGGTCAAGCGGTAACAGAGAAAATAACTCAATAAATTCTCTCTTCCATATCTTTTCCCTTAAATCAACCATCAAGTACATACCTAAAGGCCCAATAGAACACAAACAAGACCTAGCCAAAGCCGTATCCGCAATTTTAAGTTCAGGGCCCCCCAACCCTTTATTCTCAACATTAACCACTTTTGACTGGGGCAATCCAACTGTTTGAACCTGAATTGCTGACCCTTCACCTTTAGTTCCCTCAACAGAACTCCCAACTGACACCTTTTGCAATGAAGATCCAGGAGAAACCCAAGAATTGGCGACTCCTCCTGGAACTTTAGCATCTTCTAACTTAGCTAACAACTCCTTTAAACCCGCTACAACAGTTACTGATATAGGATCAACATTCACCCCAACTTTTTCAACCCCAACATTCAACTCCACGGCACTAGATCCCCCATTACCTGTTCCAAGATCCTGAGTCGCAGGAGACTGATCCACTTGAGATGCAGCCGTGACCTTCTCCCTACTTTGGAACCCAGAAGCCCTAGGTTCCGTAATAGCCATCCCTTGTTAACTTCTTTCAGCCTGTAAAACAGAAACATGTGACAAACCCCCCGATGGTGCCCAAACACCAATACCCCTACTAGCCGTAGACATACCCAACCCGCTATCAACCAAAACCCCTCTACCCTTCTTAGGAGCTGTAACCTCAGACACTTCCACCCTTGAGTCCCCCTCAGGCCATCATTTCCCACCACCAGAAAACCAGGAGGATTCACAGGCCATGACGGAATCTCATTCCCTTCTGAAAGATAAACATTATTAGAAACAGGCAAATTTTCAACCACATCAACATTCCTGCCCCTCAAATTTCTTAACTCACCCCTTAAAATTAAATCACTCGATGCCCTAACTGCTGGCCTAAACTGGCAAAGAGAACCAACCGTATGAGGAGAAGAAGGTATAAAATCCTCCTCAGATGAATCTAAATATAAGGTTAATTCCTCATCACCAATACAAGCTTCCGCATCAGGCTGATTCTCACTTACTTCAACCCCCTTAACTCTTTCATCTAAAACTCATTAAGTCTGCCCCTCAAAACTGCTACTAGGCCTCATAACCTGAGCTGTCCTTGAAACTTTATGTACCTGTGCCTCAACCACCTGAGATAAAACAGACGGGAACCCCTGCCTCCCTTCTATCCTCGCCACTCTGTCTTTCTAATACACCTACTGACCTAACACTACAAACTTGCTCTTTACCGACACCCACTACGCTAGGCCTCAACGAGCCGTCACCTTTATTAACTTGCCTCCTTCCTTTACTAGCCTCTTTCTGGCCTACAATGGCCATCTTACCCTTAGGCAAAGAATCCCCCTCCTTTTCAGACACTCTCACTTGCTCCGGTACAGAAACACTGCTGCTGGATGGTATAGCAGGATGCCTGGTCTCCGCTTCAACCTGCCGACTCCCAGAACCGGAACCTGTTCTCTTCTTCATAGTCACCTTTACCCCCTGCGGCCACCGGTACTTCCTTCAGAATCCGGATCCAGATGAACCGGAGGCCTAGAACGCCTTACCAGTCTAGGAGAAGCAGCCTCTTTATCCGCCCTCTCTCCAGTATCCGGAACCAACAGTGGACGTAGCTTTTCTTCGAGCCAGGTAGGGCCCCTTTTAACGGCTTCCTCCTTAAGCTGCTCTAATAGAGCATCAAACTGCGACATAGCGATAACTCAAACGATGAGCACTTTTCCACACAAATTTTACTAACAAGCTGATGACAGATTCTCCCGCTCTTTTCTTAAGTACACAGTAGCGCGTGCTAACCCCGCCCATTACCCCTAGTACCCAATCAGAAAAACCCAGGCCTATTCCTCCAACGGTCAAGGCCCCTTCCCGTTACTTCGCACTCCCAGGGGCTCCTGGATAGGAGGTTTGAAAACGGCTGCACACTGAGAGTATACAAATTAGAAGTGCTGGTTTAGAAATGCTGAAATAAGTGTACCTGAATCCGGATACAAGGAGCTGTATGAGAGAACAGAAGCGGTAGCGCTACAGGATAGATGATCCCAGACAGATGTAGGCAGACAGGGACAATCCGGATAAGGAAATGCAGTAGGAATTCCAAATTAAAACAGCATGAGAACTAGCAACAGGCTTCTGGGAAAACAAACACACACAAGCTTGAATGATAACCAACCACCTCCCATATGGAACAGGTGCCTTTTATAAGATGCTGACATCATAGAGAGGAAGAGAAGGAGACTAGTTAAAGGTACAGACATAATAACAATATGTGTGTCACAGTCGGTGAACGATATTGCTTCCAACAGCTTATTTGGTTTGCAAGTGCACGCAAACGGAATTACGGCTCAATGGAAACAAGCCCTATGTGACTGAAACAGAGAGTTAAAATGATCAATTTCTTTTTAGTGAGAAGTTTGGCGGTTTTAATTTTTTTGTGAGTGAGATAAACTCTGGTGTTAGCATCAGTGTTTCCCCTAAGGCTTAAATATGAAAGATAGCAATTTGCAAAACAATGTAATTAATATTTTTAGGATTATATTTAAAGCAATTGATTGTACAATATCATTTTGTAAAGACTATATAACACTATTGCATAACCTTGTGCTAGAACTCAAACAAATTAACCACAAACCTTCCAGCTTCCCACAATTACTTTCTAAGCCACTATACTTTTATACTTTACTTTATACTATACCAAACTGAACCCCACATAAAGGCAATTGTGTAATAATTTCAATCACTCATTAATCGCATACACCATTGTGTTACCCCCATCATGAGTTATGATTACTAAAGATGTTGACCACCTCAACTCATACAGCCTACAGGGGTCTCCACACAACCATTCAATCCTTATTTCAGCCAATGTACCATCACTATTTTTCTATATTTCTACCTTTATACTGGTCCCAATGAAAATCTGTGTTTTGTATTATTTTGTTTGATTCAATATATTTATATCTTTATCCCTTAAAAGTAGTACCTTATACCTTGACGGACACACTGGTTCCCCTGCTTTATTACATATACTCATATTGGGCTAGATTACAAGTAGAGCGCTAATTTGTCGTTCACCCATTAAATGGGCAAAATCACCCGTTTATGGGCACGATAAATAACCAGCTATTACAAATGGCTGGTTATTGCTACCACAAGCTTTTGGAAGTAATTAGCCCTCCAAAAATTAACCAAATGTGTCTTGCCTACAGTCAAGCATGGTGGTGGGAGTGTCATGGTCTGGGACTGTATGAGTGCTGCCGGGAATGGGGAGTTACAGTTCATTGAGGGAACCCTGAATGCCAACATGTACTGTAACATAGTTAAGCAGAGCATGATGACCCTCCATTCGGAGACTGGGCCACAGGGCAGTATTCCAACATGATAACAAACCCAAACACACCTCCAAGACAATCACTGCCTTGCTAAAGAAGCTGAGGGTAAAGGTGATGGACTGGCTAAGCATGTCTCCAGACCTCAACCCTATTGAGCATCTGTGGGGCATCCTCAAATGGAAGGTGGGGGAGCACAAAGTCAAATGGTCATGGAGGAGTGGAAGAGGACTCCAGTGGCAACCTGTGAAGCTCTGGTGAACTCATGACCAAGAGGGTTAAAGCAGTGCTGGAAAATAATGGTGGCCACACAAAATATTGACACTTTGGGCCCAATTTGGACATTTACACTTAGGGGTTTACTCACTTTTGTTGCCAACGGTTTAGACATTAACGGCTGTATGTTAAGTTATTTTTAGGGGACAGCAAATTTACACTGTTATACAGGCTGTACACTCACTACTTTACATTGTAGCAAAGTGTCATTTCTTCAGTGTTGTCACATGAAAAGATAGAATAAAATATTTACAAAAATGTGAGGGGTGTATGTGTGTTGAGTTATTTTGAGGGGACAGCAAATTCACATTGTTATACAGGCTGTACACTCACTACTTTACTTTACAAAAATGTGAGGGGTGTACTCACTTTGTGAGATACTGTACGTATATGCATTTGTGATTGGCTGATGGCTATCACATGATACAGGGGGAGTGGAAATAGACATAACTTTTACATTTGTCAGAAAGAAATCTACTACTCATTTGAAGTTCAATGATTGAAAGCTCTCTAGGTTGGCGAGATTATTAAAGAATGCTCGCCAGTCTTTCTTTTACCCTGGTGGAATGATCTAAAGCCACTTTTTACCCTGAAAACAGGGTGTCTTACTAAGGGGCATATACTGCATTTTCATATAAAAAATGCGCAATAAAATTCTTATTTTAAACATTTCACTTGTGAGCTGCTGGTGCAATGCTACCGCCTGCAGATTTGCTGCCAATCGGCTTCCAGCAAGGGGCTGTCAATTAACCTGATCGTACTTGATCGGGTTGAATTTCGGTGATGTCTGTCCGCCTCCTCAGAGCAGGCAGACAAGTTATGGAGCAGCGGTCTTTAGACCACTGCTTCATAACTGGTGTTTCTGGTGAGCCTGCAGGCTTGCCAGAAATACGGGCCCTCAAGCTCCATCCAGAGCTTGATAAATGGGCCCCATAGGGAGAGATTTATCAATCTGTGAGCAGACAGGATTCACATGTGGTGAACCTGTCCGCATTTGATTGCAGATTGTGGGGCGGATTTCTTCCCCACATTTAACAATGCACGGGAGAATGCTTGTGCAAGTCTGTCCCCTTACCCTCACGCAACCAATCAAAAAAATGAAGGACAATTTTCATCCGCTCACTGCAAATTGGTGAGAGAGTTTATAAAGCAGCAGTTTAAACCACTGCTTTATAAATATCATTTATGGGCTCAAATGAGCGAGCCTGTAACTGGTTGGGCCATTCCCCTAATGACTATTTTCACTTGGAGAACATAAGATCAGGTATACATGCTACTTTAGACAAGTGCTGTAAATATGCACAGAACCAAAGAATCTTTGTAATTTCATACCAACATATAACCTTTGGGGTCATTTATTATGTAATAGGGGTCATTTTATACCATTGTAACACGTATACCTCTAGTATAATTCAACATTTTACATTCGAACCATCTGCTATTTCTCTATATTTCCATGTATGCTATGGTGACTGTCAAAGAAATAAAAATATTGAAACAAAAATAAATAATTGTGTTAAAATTAGTTTGTTTTGTTATATTTTCTCAAATATTTTTTATCCGTTGATAAAAATGGAAGAGCCAAGAAGAAAGTTCAGTCCATGTATTAAGCTAGGTCTGCCAGGAAAGAGAGAAAAATATGCCAGATTAAAAGAGTGTTTTTTGTCAACTCCTTTATATAAGTCAATTAAATATTTTTGTTGCTCAAAAGCACTTACAAATAAGTATATTTATTTAAGGGAAACACCTGTTTGGGATTTATTTCAGCAAACTATAGACTGTCCCTAAGTAATTTACTATGTTCTTTAGAGGATTTTACATTAAATAAATTAAAAACTGGCTAGGCAGAAACTATGTAGAATGAGTATAGTTGCCATTACATCCATTAGTATTGAAAACAAATATTTAGAATGTGTGAAACCTATGCAATGAAGACAATACATATAACAGGGAGGTGTTTTGGATGGCTAAGTGATACAACAGAAAACATTTATGGCTAAATCACAAGTGGAGCAGTATTTTCCATTTCTTCTATAGCGATAATTCAGCTATAATTAAGTTTTTTGCGCTAGTTGGGTTGCGCTGGAATTACAAGTTGAAAGTAAACTGTTTTTGCTCTAGCGGTAACCTGACTAGTGCAAAAATCCTAACTTAGAATATCACCTTCGCATTCACATATTCCCCCATAGAAGTCAATGGAGAAAACATTTTTTAGAAAAAATACCTAACACCCCACTCTCACGCAAACACCATCACATAGGGGCCTATTTATCAAAGCGTCAACTATGTTGCATTCACGGGTATCAATACGCTCACCAACAATCGCGGCCGCTGATCTAAATACGATCTCCTTATTTATCAAAAAAGCCGACAAAAGCACGCACGTGAAGTACAATGCGAAGAGCTTTGAACTGTTGTTAACTAACAGTCATCGATCTTGCTGCTTTTTGGGATTTTCCCAACTTTATTTATACCATTTCATGACTGTCCACGAACAAGCACATTTCTCTTTAGCACATTATTGTATATAGTGTAAATGTATTCTTTTTCTGAGCAGGACTAATTGCGAATATAGCAAGTAGCGACATATTTGGTGCGTGAATTATTCTAATTATTTTTAATATTGTACATACATGTTTTAGTATGTATATATACACACATATATGTGTGTGTGTGTGTGTGTTATGTCGGAAATCTTTTGCAAACATATTTACATGTCCCTAAGTTCCTTTTTTGTTCTAAACAGTGTTATCTGTCATAACTCTGTGTTTATTTATACCACTATATGTATACATTGTAAATATATTATTATTCTGAGCAGGAATAATTGCAAATATAACATGTAATCAGAGTATATCATATGTATTTATTTGCAATCAATGGATATTTTAAAGGGATAGGAATGTAAAAATTTAGGTTGCATGATTCAGATAGAGAATGTAATTTTAAAACACTTTAAAATTCACTTCTATTTCCAAATGTGCTTTGCTCTCTTGGTATCCCTGGTTGGAAAAGAATACACACATATCCTACACTAGTGGGAGCTAGCTGCTAATTGGTGCCTGCACACATTTGTCTCTTGTGATTCTCTAAATAGATGTGTTCAGCTAGCTGCCAGTAGTGCAATGCTGTTCCTTCAGCAAAGGATAACAAGAGAATGAAGCAAATTTGATAATAGAAGTAAATTGGAAAGTTGTTTAAAATTGTATATTCTATCCGAATCATGAAAAAAATATTTTGGGGTTTCCTGTCCCTTTAAGAGCTGGGCCAGTTTTCTCTCTGCACCGGTCTAACCCCTCCTGATTGCAATCTATTTTTAAAAACCACCCCTACATAGGTGTTATAAAATGGACTGGCATATAAGACGACATTTCTTACTGAAAAAGAAATTCAAGAGAAGGAAGAAATACACTGAAAATAGCATGACAATAAAGAGGTGATTTTAATTTCTACTGTATCTGAATCATGACAGTTTAAAGTTAGGTGGGCTATCCCTTTGAGCTATCATCTTAAGATTATAATGAATCAAACATCAATTTGAATTTTAAAATCCTTGTCTAAAATATTACACTGTGTGTCCTAATGTCAGCATCAATGTTTATCTTTAATACTAATTTCAAATATATATACTTTCAAAGTACAATACACAATGTAACAAATGGCACTTACAAGTTCTGATGAGTGATCAATCAAGCAATTGGATTCGTTAGTGATAGTTTATAATGTGTATTTTGATCAGATTGGCTGATGTCATAAATCATGTGATTATGCATATTCCAATCAAAAGTGGTGGAAAAATTCACTAGTGTGTGGGTTATTTAGGAGTTTGCGTCATAATTGGTATGAAAAGTTTTGAGTCAAATATGGCGCGAAGTGGAGAGTGGGACTTTTATTAGATGGCTTAAACATAGTGCACATAGATTTTTCCAACAAATAAAAAGGAAGTTAGCTATATTATGTTGTGTATTTATTTCATTTTTATCTCAACTTCTATTAGTGCAACAAGTTTGGGGCAAAACTTTGCACCAAATATGTAGAAATAATATTGTCCCCTTGCTTTGTAATGAGAGACAAAGTTTTAGCATAATCCATAAGTAGTAGTGTATTTTACTATTATTATTATCGGTTATTTGTGAGTGCCAACAGATTCCAAATTTATTTTTAATTTGTATCCCTATACAGTATCTACTAGTGCACCAAATGTAAAGCAATAATATTGTTTGATTTAGAAAGGGTATACAATTTTAATAAAGTTTCTAATTTACTTTAATTATGTAATATACTTCATTCTCTTGCAGCATTGAACATAATCTTTCTGTGTTTTCTGACTCCCATTGAGTTCTATGACATCCGCGACCTGAAGGGTGGCGGATTGAAAACTAGGTATGCTGAGACGGAAAAGACGTGAGCGTAACTGTAAAATTTTTGATAGCTTTGTGAGAGCTTCAAATAGTGTTGAATAGGAGTGCAAATGAACACGATTCCGCTCGAATACCACGTTACGTCACAAATTTCAACATTTGCCAATGTTGACGCTTTGATAACTACGGCAACAATTACAATGTGGAATGCCAGCGTATTTTCAGTTGACACTTCGATAAATAGGCTCCATAGTCTAATTAGCGTTTAGCCGACATGAAACTATTAATAATTCATATTCCAATGTTCTTTACATAATAGAATATGTTCTATTTATTCATAATTAAATATTTCTACATATATCTGATGTTTTTTAAAACATATGCGCGGACATGCTGTGTGTGATGAGACCAATAGCGCGAATTATCCGTCTTAATTAATACAAACAGGTGTGCTGTACCACAGGTAAGCAAACTTAACAGGAAATGCTATGTGTTTAAAAGAACCAAGTGATTTACTTTGCATTAGTCCCTGACGAAGTGCCTCCGGGCAGGAAACGCGTCGGACGTTTCATTCTTAGTGCTCCCTCCCGAGCTCACTTGTACCATGATTATATTTGACTTTAAATAAAGTCGGTTTTTACTTGCAAATAAGGCGGCTGAAGTGTTTTCCTTGCAGCAGACAAACAACACAGTATCCAGGAATCCTCTTTTTCGTGAGACTAAGGAGTATCTCCACTTCAGGTTGTAAGGAGCCTCGTTATCACCCACGCAGAAACATATAGACTTCACAGTGGATACAAGGTAATCTCTTTTTTGATTCATAGAGATACCGATAGATGTAACATATACTCATATTTACATCACACATTCTTAATCTGTGTTCTTATGTATACTGCGGTGAGGTGTACTAGAGACTTTATATTTACACTGATGAAAAAAAGCACTTATATTGTCACACAGCTTGAAGCTTGACTTAATACGAGAGTACTATATATATTTAAGTGCAAAACAATCACAGTGTGTTTGAGTGCGTCTCATAATCATTAGCGTTTTATATATATATATATATATATATATATATATATATATATATATATATATATATATATATATATATGTTTATATATAGGTATAGATATAAAGATATATAGAGTAATACCTATTTATAAATACATAGAAAATATTCTGCTATATGCAGAACATTGGAATGTAAAATATTTACAGTAAATACATAGTTAAAACCTTTATCAAATATGAATATTGCATAAATATGTTTTTACATGTTTTCATCTACTTAATGGCAAAGGGCTCTAATTCCCGTATTTATATGTCTATGTATACATATATATTAATGTATTTATGTGTGTATATATGTCTGTAAATACATATATACACATATAAATGCATAAATACATATGTACACATATATAGACACACATATATATATATAAATATATATATATATATATATATATACATACAAACATATACATCATTAGACATGTAGATGTATGTATCTCAATGTTAAAGCACAATGGCAGCTTTTTCTTTCTTTTTCTAACACCTGAATTCTCATATGTTTGAGTCCTTATAATTTTTAGTGCAATATTTTTTTTACATAAGTTTTATTAGACAGTATTATTATAATTATAACTGTACTTTGTAATGTAGTCTTGAAGTGTTTTGTGCAATTTTGCAATAGCATTAAGGGGTCGATTTAAGAAGCTCCGTATCGGCCTCAATGCCTCTGTTTCCGTGCGAGCCTTTAGGCTCGCCGGAAACAGGAGTTAAGAAGCATCGGTCTTAAGACCGCTGCTCCTAAACTTGTCCACCTGCCCGATCTCATATGATCAGGTTGATTGACACCCCCTAACGGTCGATTGGCAGCGAATGTGCAGGGGGCGGCATTGCACAAGCAGTTAACCAGAACTACTCGTGAAATGTTAAATTCTGACAGCGTATGCCGTCCGACAAATGATAAATCTGCCCCTAAGAGCTCTATGTACTAAGCAGTCAGTTTGCTTTACATGTCAAATTTCACACCTTTATCCTCGCACAGATCAAAATTCACATGTACTAAGCAGTCAATCATGCATAAATCCACATCATGCATAAAACATGTCTGCCACTCAAGCTGACTTGTTTTTTCCACAAAAAAGTTCTCGCTCACCAAAGAACTCGCAATTATTCATAATTACTAAGCAATCAACTTATCCACTCGTAACATTTTACTCATCAGATTCCCACAAAACCACTCGCCACCATTTAGGTGGCGAGCACAATACAAACCAATAGGTATTCCGAGACTGACACTATAGTAGAGTTTAATCTAAATTGTGAAAGTAGTATATTACTTATATTTTTGACAAGTTGTCAGTGATGGAGTCACTTCTTTATTTGTTCATGCTTCAATCCATCCAATTTTGAAGTAGAAGGCAGATTCAAGAAGCTCCTGTGGATGACGACAGACGAAGGAGAAGAAGAGTACTAAAAATATTCCTCTCAAGAGTGGGTTTACATGACATTTCCGACACACAAATTGTTCAACGATTTTGGTTAGATAGTGAATCCATTATTACTCTGTACAACAAAATCTCCCAATATCTGGAGCCAATGACAGCGCAATCACGGGCCATTCCCAGACCACTGAAGCTGTTGGTAGCATTAAATTCTTTTGCAACTGGTTCTTTTTATGCGGTTTCAAGCGTCATCATCGGAATGAGTCAGTTTGCTTTTTCACATCACCTGTCCAAGGTAATTGATGCATTGATGGTTGTATTTCTGCATTACGTTTGTCTCCCATCTACTCAAGAAGAGTGGCAATCAGTAAAGGCCAATTTCTACAGGATGGCAGGGATGCCAAATGTACTTGGTGCAATTGACTGTACTCATATTGCTGTTAGACCATCACATGACCATGAAGAGGTGCTTAGGAACAAAAAGCATTATCACTCTTTAAATGTCCAGATGGTGTGTGACCCCAATATGAAAATTATAAGCAACGTTCCAATTTTCCTGGGTCTTGTCTTGACTCATACATTCTTTGGCAGACTGGATTGTACCATAAATTTGAGAACAGAAAAAGGCCTGAGGGATGGTTATTAGGTAAGCTATTGCAACAAAATTATTAATTAAAAATAATTCAATTTGCCTACTTTCCCGCGAATTGATGTGAAAATTGTAAAAATAAAATCTGAAAAAGGGGCAATGTAATTAAAAAAATAATTTTACATAACAGGTAGAGGTAGATTATCTCTTTATCACAGTTTTTCACTGCTTTATTGTTTATATTAAAATACTTTTGAGATTTACATTGTATAAGCTCATGCAGAAAGTGTTATTTAACCCCTTAACGACCGAGGACGTGCAGGGTACATCCTCAAAAAAAAGGCAGTTAACGCCTGAGGACGTACCCTGCACGTCCTCGGTGTGGAAAGCAGCTGGAAGCGATCCTGCTCGCTTCCAGCTGCTTTCCGGTTATTGCAGTGATGCCTTGATATGGAGGCATCCTGCAATAACTCTAGATGGCCATCCGATGCAGAGAGAGCCACTCTGTGGCCCTCTCTGCACCGGACATCGATGGCCGGTATCGTTGGTGGGTGGGAGCCGACTTGGGAGGCGGGTGGGCGGCCATCGATGGGCCGGGTAATGTAGAGGGGGGAGGGATCGGGGGCAGGGACGATGGGGGCGCGCACGTGGGGGTGGCGGGCGGGAGCGGGTGGGAACGCTACACTACAGGAACTATAACTTTGAAAAGTTTGAGAAAGGGGTATTTAAATTAAAAATATATATAAATCGGAGGTATCTAGGAGGGGGTAGGGGGTTGGTCTTTGGTGGGGCAGGGAGCTACACTACAGAAAAGGGGAAAAAATAAAAAATATCAGCAATTTTATTCTAAACTGGGTACTGGCAGACAGCTGCCAGTACCCAAGATGGCGGCCATTAAGGCAGAGGGGGAGAGTTAGAGAGCTGTTTGGTGGGGGATCAGTCAGGTTGGGGGCTAAAGGGGGGTCCTACAGAGCAGCATATGTAAATATTCCTTTTCTTTAAAAAAAAAAAGCCCAAATATAGCTTTTATTTTAGTACTGGCAGAGTTTCTGCCAGTACTTAAGATGGCGGGGACAATTGTGGGGTGGGGGAGGGAAGAGAGCTGTTTGGGAGGGATCAGGGGGTCTGATGTTTCAGGTGGGAGGCTAAGCTCTACACTAAAGCTAAAATTAACCCTGCAAGCTCCCTACAAGCTACCTAATTAACCCCTTCACTGCTAGCCATAATACGTGTGTAGCCTAAGTACCAAAAAGCAACGCCAAAGCCATATGTGTCTGCTATTTCTGAACAAAGGGGATCACAGAGAAAAATTTACAACCATTTATGCCATAATTGCACAAGCTGTTTGTAAATAATTTCAGTGAGAAACAAAAAGTTTGTGAAAAAGTTAACTTTTTTCTTTATTTGATCGCATTTGGCGGTGAAATGGTGGCATGCAATATACCAAAATGGGCCTAGATCAATACTTTGGGTTGTCTGCTACACTACACTAAAGCTAAAATTAACCCTACAAGCTCCCTACAAGCTCCCTAATTAACCCCTGCACTGCTGGGCATAATACACGTGTGGTGCACAGCGGCATTTAGCGGCCTTCTATTTACCAAAAAGCAATGCCAAAGCCATATATGTCTGCTATTTATGAACAAAGGGGATCCCAGAGAAGCATTTACAACCATTTATGCCATAATTGCACAAGCTGTTTGTAAATAATTTCAGTGAGAAACCGAAAGTTTGTGAAAAAGTGAACGATTTTTTGTATTTGATCGCATTTGGCGGTGAAATGGCGGCATGAAATATACCAAAATTGGCCTAGATCAATACTTTGGGATGTCTTCTAAAAAAAAAAAAATATGTATAGGGATATTCAGGGATTCCTGAAAGATATCAGTGTCCCAATGTAACTAGCGCTAATCTTGAATAAAATGGTTTGGAAATAGCAAAGTGCTACTTGTATTTATGGCCCTATAACTTGCAAAAAAAGCAAAGAACATGTAAACATTGGGTATTTCTAAACTCAGGACAAAATTTAGAAAATATTTAGCATGGGTGTTTTTTGGTGGTTGTAGATGTGTAACAGATTTTGGGGGTCAAAGTTAGAAAAAGTGTTTTTTTTCAATTTTTTTCTCATATTTTATAATTTTTTTAATAATAAATTATAAGATATGATGAAAATAATGGTATCTCTGGAAATTCCATTTAATGGCGAAAAAAACGGTGTATAATATGTGTGGGTACAGTAATTGAGCAAGAGGAAAATTACAGCTAAACACAAACACCGCAAAAATGTAAAAATAGCCTTGGTCCCAAACGGACAGAAAATGGAAAAGTGCTGTGGTCATTAAGGGGTTAATTTAACACTTTCACTCTGTAATCTCATTAGCCTGATTCAGTTGGTAACATCTATTGAAGTATAGAATTTTTTTTATTTCCATATAAGTAAAATAGCTAGTCAGATTCCAGTGTAGTGCATGTGTCTGTGAATTTCATCATGCACAAATAAAAATGAAACATGATTTTTGTTTAACATAAATATTGGTTTAAAAAAGTATCCTTAATTATATTGTCATATTTGCTTCATTATTTTGTTATCCTTTGTTTAAGTAACAGCAATGCACTACAGGTTTCTAAAGGAACACGTGCATTAGCCAAAGAGAACGTGTATATATATTTATCAAACAATCAGCAACTATAAACCATTTTTTTATGCTTTTTAGCTTACCTAGATAAACCTTTTTAACAATGGCTAAGAAAGGAATCAATCTAATTATATATTGGAACTAAAATGTCAAATTAGTTAAACACATTTTGCTCTTTTTAATTCTTGAATGTATAATTTTTACTTTTCTGTCAAATAAAGATAAAGAAATATTTTTATCTTACAGGGGATGCAGGATACTCATTATCAGAATGGTTACTTACTCCATGTCAGAATCCTCAAAGTAGACAACAATAATGAGTCCCATAGAAGCACAAGAGGCATAATTGAGAGGATATTTGGATTACTTAAAATGTGATTTTGCTGTCTAGATCGCTCAGGAGGTGTCATGCAGTATGCACCAGAGAAAGTGGCCAAAAATATCTTGCGGCTAGATTACGAGTTTTTGTCGGTAAGGCTTGCGGTGCTAACGCTCCTTTGTTTCTCACTGCTCACTTAAAACAACGCTGGTATTAAAGGTTTTTTTCAACCCGGCTATAGAGCAAAATTTAGCTCCACATCTCACCTCAATACCAGCGTTGCTTAAGTCAGCGGTAAGCGATTTCCCCATAGAAAACAATGGGGCAGATTCAGCTGAAAAAAGACTAACACCTGCAAAAAAGCAGCGTTCAGCTCCTAACGCAGCCCCATTGATTCCTATGGGGAAATAAAATTTATGTCTACACCTAACACCCTAGCATGAACCCCGAGTCTAAACACCCCTAATCTTATACTTATTAACCCCTAATCTGCCGCCCCTGACATCGCTGACACCTGCATTATATTTTTAACCCCTAATCTGCCGCTCCGGACACCGCCGCCACCTACATTATCCCTATGAACCCCTAATCTGCTGCCCCAAACATCGCTGACACCTACATTATATTTATTAACCCCTAATCTGCCCCCCCCCATGTCGCCGCAACCTACCTAAATTTATTAACACCTAATCTGCTGCCCCCATCGTCGCCGCTACTATATTACATTTATTAACCCCTAAACGTAAGTCTAAACCTAAGTCTAACCCTAACACCCCCCCTAACTTAAATATAACGAAATAAAATTACTACAATTAAATAAATTAATCCTATTTAAAACTAAATACTTACCTATAAAATAAACCATAAGATAGCTACAATATAACTAATAGTTACATTTGTATCTATCTTAGGGTTTATTTTTATTTTACAGGCAAGTTTGTATTTATTTTAACTAGGTTCAATAGTTATTAAATAGTTATTAACACTACACTATCATTAAATTAATTACCTAAACTAGCTACAATTAAATACAATTAAATTAAATAACCTAAAGTACAAAAAACCCCACTAAATTACAGAAAACAAAAAATAATTACATTTTTTTAAACTAATTACACCTAATCTAATCCCCCTAATAAAATAAAAAAGCCCCCCAAAATATTAAAATTCCCTAGCTTATACTAAATTACAAATAGCGCTTAAAGGGCTTTGCCCCAAAGTAATCAGCTCTTTTATCTGTAAAAAAAATTACAATACCCCCCAACATTAAAACCCACCACCCACACACCCAACCCTACTCTAAAACCCACCCATTCCCCTCTTAATAAAACCTAACACTAACACTAACCCCTTTAAAATTACCCTACCTTGAGACATCTTCACCCAACCGGGCAGAAGAGGACCTCCAGACGGGCAGAAGGCTTTATCCAGGCGGCATCTTCTATCTTCATCCATGCGGAGCGGGTCCATCTTGAAACCAGCCGACGCAGAGCATCCTCTTCTTCCGACGACTCCTGATGAATGAAGGTTACTTTAAATGACGTCATCCAATATGGTGTCCCTTGAATTCCGATTGGCTGATAGGATTCTATCGGCCAATCGGAATTAAGGTAGGAAATATCCTATTGGCTGATGCAATCAGCCAATAGAATTGAGCTTGCATTCTTTTGGCTGATTGGAACAGCCAATAGAATGCAAGCTCAATCATATTGGCTGATTGGATCAGCCAATAGGTTTGAAGTTCAATCCTATTGGCTGATCCAATCAGCCAATAGGTTTGAAGTTCAATCCTATTGGCTGATCCAATCAGCCAATAGGATTTTTCCTACCTTAATTCTGATTGGCTGATAGAATCCTATCAGCCAATCAGAATTCAAGGGATGCCATCTTGGATGACATCATTTAAAGGAACCTTCATTCATCGGGAGTCATCAAAAGAAGAGGATGACCCGCTCCGCTCCGGATGGATGAAGATAGAAGATGCCGTCTGGATGAAGCCTCCTGCCCATCTGGAGGTCCTCTTCTTC
Source organism: Bombina bombina (assembly GCF_027579735.1). Taxonomy (NCBI): domain Eukaryota; kingdom Metazoa; phylum Chordata; class Amphibia; order Anura; family Bombinatoridae; genus Bombina; species Bombina bombina. The sequence goes on from NC_069501.1 coordinate 382,043,234, forward strand.
CCGGATCAGATGAAGACTTCTGCCCCTCTGGAGGACCACTTGTACCCAGCTGGGTGAAGATGGCTCAAGGTAGGGTGATCTTCAAGGGGTTAGTGTTAGGTTTTATTAAGGGGGGATTGGGTGGGTTTTAGAGTAGGATTGGGTGTGTGGGTGGTGGGTTTTAATGTTGGGGGGAATATTGTATTTTTTTTACAGGTAAAATAGCTGATTACTTTGGGGCAATGCCCCGCAAAAGGCCCTTTTAAGGACTATTTGTAGTTTAGTATAGGGTAGGGAATTTTATTATTTTGGGGGGCTTTTATATTTTATTAGGGGGATTAGATTAGGTGTAATTAGTTTTAAAAAAAATTAATTTTTTTTTTATTTTCTGTAATTTAGTGTTTGTTTGTTTTTGTACTTTAGTTTATTTAATTTAATTGCATTTAATTGTATTTAGTTTAGGTAATTAATTTAATGATAGTGTAGTGTTAGGTGTAATTGTAATTTAGGTTAGAATTTATTTTACATGTATATGTTTACTTATTTTAACTAGGAAGTTATTAAATAGTTAATAACTTTTTAATAACTATTGTACCTAGTTAAAATAAATACAAAGTTGCTTGTAAAATAAAAATAAACCCTAAGATAGATACAAATGTAACTATTAGTTATATTGTAGCTAGCTTATGGTTTATTTTACAGGTAAGTATTTAGTTTTAAATAGGGTTAATTTATTTAATTGTAGTAATTTTATTTCTTTTTATTTAAATTATATTTAAGTTAGGGGGTGTTAGACTTAGGTTTAGACTTAGGTTTAGGGGTTAATAAATTTAATATAGTAGCGGCGATGTTGGGGGCGGCAGATTAGGTGTTAATAAAATGTAACTAGTGTTTGCGAGGCGGGAGTGCGGCGGTTTAGGGGTTAATATATTTATTACAGTGGCGGTGATGTCCAGTCGGCAGATTAGGGGTTAAAAACTTTATTTAAGTGTTTCTGATGTGGGGGGGGGGCTCGGTTTAGGGGTTAATAGGTAGTTTATGGGTGCTAGTGTACTCTTTAGCACTTTAGTTAAGAGTTTTATGTTACGGCGTTAGCCTATCTAACACTTAACTACTGACTTTTAAATGTGGTAACAGTCTTGACAGGAGATGCTGTACCGCTCACTTCTTCCAAGACTCGTAATACCGGCGTTAGGAAAATCCCATTGAAAAGATAGGATACGCAATTTACGTAAGGGGATTTGCGGTAAGCTCGAGTCGCGGAAGAAAAGTGAGCGGTACACCTGTACCTGAAGACTCGTAATACCAGCGGGCTTTAAAAATTAGCGCTGGGACCCCTCAACGCTGCTTTTAAAGGCAATTGCAAGACTTGTAATCTAGGCGTTGGTTTGCTGATGTGAAATTCAAGATGAGACACCAATACACATGGAAGAATTCCCTGATGACATTTGTATTGAAGCTCCAAACAGACGTAGAATTGCAACTAGGGACAGGTTTTCTGAAATCATTTTGACGACTGAATATTGTTTAAATTATTAAAAGTCGATGTATTTATTTGTTCAACAGTATTATTACATCAATGTTATTTTTTTTTTACAAATACAATAATTTTCATAAATGAAACATTTTTAAAAATAAAACTACATGTATACTTTTTAATGCATAATTATTTTCATTTCCCCAAACATTTGTAATATTGTATTACATACTTTAGAGTAATCATCAATTACAAAACAAGAATAGAAGGTGGGATTTTCACTTGTGTTCCAATATGGAAGAAGAGCTTATTGAATTATCTTTAACATTAACTATATAACTTTATCATTAATTATACATTATACATCTCAGAAGATAACATGATGTAACAATTAAGTTTATTTTTGTTGTTCAATGACAGGACAAAAAGTTGAAGAAGAAAAAAATCATGAAACTAAGCTTAATGCCCCCCCTTTAAGCTATTGATATTTATTGAAAGATAGATAACAACAATAATATTAGAAGGAAAAATAACACTACCTAAACTAATCATGCAAACATCTAATAAATATTACTTGTAATAAATGGATTAGTAACTTACAAACTTGAGTGTACTTAACAAAATACATTTTTTTAGATAATACAAAAAATAAACAATGTAAATAAAGCATTTTAAAAAAAAAATGGAATATAAATCATAATTTTTTTTAAATTAAAAAGTAATTTATGCTCTGATATAAAACAGAACACATTAATCACGCGAGTCTGTTAGTCGGCAACATGTCACAATTTCATTTAAATCTGCTTCAAACATGTCTCGACCAGAGCCATTTACAGCTGGTGAATGAATAATTTTAGTATACGATATGGATAGATATTTCCCCCCCAAAATTGTAGGAGTTCGATCTTTGAAACAAGAATGTAGGGATAAGATTATTTATTTATAGAATGTATCGAGTCTCTAATATCAAACAAACAAGATGTCAGTGCCTTAGAAAATATAGCGATTTAAAAAGGAGGGAGCAAGAGTATTACCACTCCATTAAAAGACTGTTGCGGACCTGTAATTATTTTTATTGCGTCATATTTGAAATAATTACAATGTCTATTTTGAAAGTTTCAAATTTTTCTGTTTAAGCTATTTTATTATATCTTAAAGGGACATTAGTATAATCTTCTAACCATGTTCTGTATCAACAATGCTATTGTTCCTAAGATTAACCTTTTGTTTTACCAATCAAGATTGCACGAGAACAAAAAAATGCAAAATAGTATTAATTAGACAAATTTTACTAAAATCAACAATGTACGTGAAATTTGGAAATCAATAGTTTTCTTTAAATACACATGAAACCAAAATTTGTTCTTTCATGATTTCAACTAAACATGCAATTTTAAATATTTTAAAATATACTTCTACTATATAATTTGATTTATTTTCTTGATATACTTTGCCTAGAAGCATATCTAGATAGGCTCATTATCTGGTGATTGTTGGATGCACATAGATGCCCCATGTAAATTGTATTCTCTATTACAATCATGAAATAAACATTTTGGTTTCAGTGTCCTTTGAACTATATGTTATAGATGTATGTTTTTCAATGTATATTATATATATATATACACAAATATATATTTAAATCAATATATATATTATAGTGTTGTAGATATATACAACACTAATTAGGTTCACAATGACGCACCTTTTTACTTCAAGTCTGCTTTTCAGCAGATTCCCTTTACGCCAAAGCATCGCTGTTCACCCTAGCTGCTAACTGCTAACCCTAGCTAACCTTATAAGCTGTGTGAACAGCGATGCTTTGGCGTAAAGGGAATCTGCTGAAAAGCAGACTTGAAGTAAAAAGGTGTGTCATTGTGAACCTAATTAGTGTTTACATTTGCATGTAATTCAGACGTTTTCTGTGGGAAAAACAAGCCTTCTGGCCTGTCTAAACGTGTTAATAAACTATACAATGAGTTATTTGCTCTCTCTCTCTCTCTCTCTCTCTCTCTCTCTCTCTCTCTCTCTCTCTCTATATATATATATATATATATATATATATATATATTTGTTTTGGGAACATAACTTAAAATATCTTCTGTGCAAAAGTAGTTAGTAAATATAAATAGATTAGTATTGTTAGTATATTAACTTTCACCTAGATTACGAGTTTTGCAGTGCGGTTTTTAGCTCTGAAAAATGACAATTTCAGCGTAAAAGCAGTAATGCACTAATGGGAGCCGTGTCGGTATAACTATACCGTAAGCATTTTAGCCTGTAACGCAACGTCAATACCGCACTCCAAAAAATTACGTTGGATTTCCATAGCGCCGGAATTACAGGTTGTGCATTAAGGCTAAAATGCTTGCGTTACAGCCTATACCGACACGAATCATACCGCCATCTGAGAGCAGTAGTTATGGATTTTGTGTAATAAAAATGTTTCACAAAACTCATAACTAAAGTGTTACAAAGTACACTAACACCAATAGACTACATACAGTGGGGCAAAAAAGTATTTATTCAGCCACCAATTGTGCAAGTTCTCCCACTTAAGAAGATGAGAGAGGCCCGTAATTTTAATCATAGGTATACCTCAACTATGAGAGACAAAATGTGGAAACAAATCCAGGCAGTCACATTGTCTGATTTGGAAAGAATTTATTTGCAAATTATGGTAGAAAATAAGTATTTGGTCAACATCAAAAGTTCATCTCAATACTTTGTTATATATCCTTTATTGGCAATGACAGAAGTCAAACATTTTCTGTAAGTCTTCACAAGGTTGCCACACACTGTTGCTGTTATGTTAGCCCATTCCTGCATGCAGATCTCCTCTAGAGCAGTGATGTTTTGGGGCTGTCGCTGGGCAACACAGACTTTCAACTCCCTCCAAAGGTTTTCTATGGGGTTGAGATCTGGAGACTGGCTAGGCCACTCCAGGACCTTGAAATGCTTCTTACGAAGCCACTCCTTCATTGCCCGGGCAGTGTGTTTGGGATCATTGTCATGCTGAAAGACCCAGCCACGTTTCATCTTCAATGCCCTTACTGATAGAAGGAGGTTTGCACTCAAAATCTCACGATACATGGCCCCATTCATTCTTTCATGTACACGGATCAGTCGTCCTGTTCCCTTTGCAGAGAAACAGCCCCAAAGCATGATGTTGCCACCCCCATGCTTCACATTAGGTATGGTGTTCTTTGGTGGCAACTCAGCATTCTCTCTCCTCCAAACACGACAAGTTGTGTTTCTACCAAACAGTTCTAATTTGGTTTCATCTGACCATATGACATTCTCCCAATCCGCTTCTGGATCATCCAAAAGCATTCTAGCATACTTCAGACGGGCCCGGACATGTACTGGCTTAAGCAGGGGGACACATCTGGCACTGCAGGATCTGAGTCCATGGCGGCGTAGTATGTTACTGATGGTAGCCTTTGCTACGTTGTTCCCAGCTCTCTGCAGGTCATTCACTAGGTCCCCCTGTGTGGTTCTGGGATGTTTGCTCACCGTTCTTGCGATCATTTCGACCCCACGGGGTGAGATCTTGCGTGGAGCCCCAGATCGAGAGAGCTTATCAGTGGTCTTGTATGTCTTCCATTTTCTAATTATTGCTCCTACACAGTTGATTTCTTCACACCAAGCTGCTTGCCTATTGCAGATTCAGTCTTCCCAGCCTGGTGCAGGTCTACAATTTTGTTTCTGGTGTCCTTCGACAGCTCTTTGGTCTTCACCATAGTAGAGTTTGGAGTGTGACTGTTTGAAGTTGTGGACAGGTGTCTTTTATACTGATAACAAGTTCAAACAGGTGCCATTAATACAGGTAATGAGTGGAGGACAGAGGAGCCGCTTAAAGAAGAAGATACAGGTCTGTGAGAGACAGAAATCTTGCTTGTTTGTAGGTGACCAAATACTTATTTTCCACCATAATATGCAAATAAATTCTTTCCAAATCAGACAATGTGATTGTCTGGATTTGTTTCCACATTTTGTCTCTCATAGTTGAGGTATACCTATGATTAAAATTACAGGCCTCTCTCATCTTCTTAAGTGGGAGTACTTGCACAATTGGTGGCTAACTAAATACTTTTTTGCCCCACTGTATTAGCCCCTAACTGCTGCTCTCCTTAATCGCAAACACTATATTAAACCTATTAACCCCTAATCTTCCATCCACCCACATCGCCAACACTATTTAAATATATTAACTCCTATTCCCCCACACCCCGACATCGCCGCCACTATAATAAAGTTATTAACCCCTATTCTGCCTCTCCTCGAAATCACCGCCACTAAATAAAGTTATTAATTCCTAAACCTCCGGCCTCCCACATCTCCGCCACTAAATAAACCTATTAACCCCTAAACCGCTGCCCCCCACTTTGCAAAACACCAACAGCTAGATTTAGAGTTCTGCGGCCAAAGGGGTGCGTTAGCTACGCGCGCTTTTTTCCCCCCGCACCTTTTAAATACTGCTGGTATTTAGAGTTCACAGAAGGGCTGCGTTAGGCTCCAAAAAGGGAGCATATAGCATAATTTACCGCCACTGCAACTCTCAATACCAGCGGTGCTTACGGACATGGCCAGCTTCAAAAACGTGCACGTGCACGATTCCCCCATAGGAAACAATGGGGCCATTTGAGCTGAAAAAATCCTAACATCTGCAAAAAAGCAGCGTTCAGCTCCTAACGCAGCCCCATTGTTTCCTATGGGGAAACACTTCCTAAGTCTGCACCTAACACCCTAACATGTACCCCGAGTCTAAACACCCCTAACCTTACACTTATTAACCCCTAATCTGCTGCCCCCGCTATCGCTGACCCCTGCATTATACTATTAACCCCTAATCGGCCGCTCCGTTCACCGCCGCAAACTACGTTATCCCTATGAACCCCTAATCTGCTGCCCCTAACCCCCGCCGACCCCTATATTATATTTAATACCCCCTAATCTGCCCCCCCACCGCTACCTACCTACAATTATTAACCCCTAATCTGCCGACCGGACCTCACCACTACTCTAATAAATGTATTAACCCCTAAAGCTAAGTCTAACCCTAACCCTAACACCCCCCTAAGTTAAATATAATTTTTATCTAACGAAATAAAATAAATCTTATTAAATAAATTAATCTTATTTAAAGCTAAATACTTACCTGTAAAATAAACCCTAATATAGCTACAATATAAATAATAATTATATTGTAGCTATTTTAGGATTAATATTTATTTTACAGGCAACTTTGTATTTATTTTAACTTGGTACAATAGCTATTAAATAGTTAATAACTATTTAATAACTACCTAGTTAAAATAATTACAAAAGTACCTGTAAAATAAATCCTAACCTAAGTTACAATTAAACCTAACACTACACTATCAATAAATTAATTAAATAAACTACCTACAATTATCTACAATTAAACCTAACACTACACTATCAATAAATAAATTAAATACAAATACCTACAAATAAATACAAATAAATACACTAACTAAAGTACAAAAATTAAAAAAAGAACTAAGTTACAAAAAATAAAAAAAGAACTAAGTTACAAAAAATAAAAAAATAATTTACAAACATTATAAAAATATTACAACAATTTTAAGCTAATTACACCTACTCTAAGCCCCCTAATAAAATAACAAAGCCCCCCAAAATGAAAAAATGACCTACCCTATGCTAAAATAAAAATTGAAAAGCTCTTTTACCTTACCTTACCCAAAGAATTCTGCTCTTTGGCTGTAAAAAAAACATACAATACCCCCCCCCCAACATTACAACCCACCACCCACATACCCCTAATCTAACCCAAACCCCCCTTAAATAAACCTAACACTAAGCACCTGAAGATCTTCCTACCTGACCGGGACAGCCAATAGAATGCAGGCTCAATCTGACTGGCTGATTGGATCAGCCAATCGGATTGAACTTGAATCTGATTGGCTGATTCCATCAGCCAATCAGAATTTTCCTACCTTAATTCCGATTGGCTGATAGAATCCTATCAGCCAATCGGAATCCGAGGGACGCCATCTTGGATGACGTCCCTTAAAGGAACCGTCATTCGTCGGGAAGTCGTCGGCCAGGATGGATGTTCCGCGTCGGTGGGATGAAGATGGAGCCGGAAGAAAGAAGATTGAAGATGCCGCTTGATAGAAGACTTCAGCCGGATGATGGACCTCTTCAGCCCCCGCTTGGATGAAGACTTCAGCCGGATGATGGACCTCTTCAGCCGCCGCTTGGATAAAGACTTCAGCCGGATGATGGACCTCTTCACTCCCGGATAGGAGGAAGACTTCGGAGCCTCTTCTGGATGGATCGGTGATACCCAGCGTGGTGAAGACAAGGTAGGAAGATCTTCAGGGGCTTAGTTTTAGGTTTATTTAAGGGGGGTTTGGGTTAGATTAGGGGTATGTGGGTGGTGGGTTGTAATGTTGGGGGGGGGTATTGTATGGTTTTTTTACAGGCAAAAGAGCAGAATTCTTTGGGGCATGCCCCGAAAAAGGCCCTTTTAAGGGCTGGTAAGGTAAAAGAGCTTTTCAATTTTTATTTTAGAATAGGGTAGGGCATTTTTTTATTTTGTGGGGCTTTGTTATTTTATTAGGGGGCTTAGAGTAGGTGTAATTAGCTTAAAATTGTTGTAATATTTTTATAATGTTTGTAAATTATTTTATTTTTTTGTAACTTAGTTCTTTTTTTATTTTTTGTAACTTAGTTCTTTTTTTATTTTTTGTACTTTAGTTAGTGTATTTATTTGTAGGTATTTGTATTTAATTTATTTATTGATAGTGTAGTGTTAGGTTTAATTGTAGATAATTGTAGGTAGTTTATTTAATTAATTTATTGATAGTGTAGTGTTAGGTTTAATTGTAACTTAGGTTAGGATTTATTTTACAGGTACTTTTGTAATTATTTTAACTAGGTAGCTATTAAATAGTTATTAACTATTTAATAGCTATTGTACCTGGTTAAAATAAATACAAAGTTGCCTGTAAAATAAATATTAATCCTAAAATAGCTACAATATAATTGTTATTTATATTGTAGCTATATTAGGGTTTATTTTACAGGTAAGTATTTAGCTTTAAATAGGAATAATTTATTTAATAAGATTTATTTTATTTCATTAGATAAAAATTATATTTAACTTAGGTGGGTGTTAGGGTTAGGGTTAGACTTAGCTTTAGGGGTTAATACATTTATTAGAGTAGAGGTCGTCAGATTAGGGGTTAATAATTGTAGGTAAGGTAGTGGCGACGTTGTGGGGGGGCAGATTAGGGGGTAATAAATATTATGTAGAGGTCGGCGCTGTTAGGGGCAGCAGATAAAGTGTACATAGGGATAATGTAGGTTGCGGCGGTGTGTGGTCGGCAGATTAGGGGTTAAAAAAAATTTATTAGAGTGGCTGCAATGTGGGGGGCCTCGGTTTAGGGGTATATAGGTAGTTTATGGGTGTTAGTGTACTTTAGAGCACAGTAGTTAAGAGCTTTATGAACCGGCGTTAGCCCAGAAAGCTCTTAACTCCTGGCTTTTCTATGCGGCTGGAGTTCTGTCGTTAGAGTTCTAACGCTCACTTCAGCCAAGACTCTAAATACCGGCGTTAGAAAGATCCCATTGAAAAGATAGGCTACGCAATTGGCGTAGGGGGATCTGCGGTATGGAAAAGTCGCGGCTGGAAAGTGAGCATTAGACCCTTTCCTGACTGACTCTAAATACCAGCGGGCGGCCAAAACCAGAATTAGGACCCCCTCACGCTGGTTTTGACGGCTAAAGCAGAACTCTAAATCTAGGCATAAATTAAACTATTAACCCCTAAACCTAACACCCCCTAACTTTAAATTAAAATTACAATATAACTCTATTTAAATAAATTAAAACTTACCTGTGAAATAAATATAAACTTAGCATTAAACTATTAATTAAACTTAAAATAACTATTCAAATAAAATAAAAAACACTACCAATTAAAATTTCTAAATTACAAATTAAAAAAAACTAACACTACGAAAACATTTTAAAACTCTAAGGCCTAGATTTGGAGTTCGGCGGTAGCCGTCAAAACCAGCGTTAGAGGCTCCTAACGCTGGTTTTGGCCGCCCGCTGGTATTTGGAGTCAGTGATTAAAGGGTCTAACGCTCACTTTTCAGCCGCGACTTTTCTATACCGCAGATCCCCCTACGCCATTTGCGTAGCCTATCTTTTCAATGGGATCTTTCTAACGCTGGTATTTAGAGTCGTTTCTGAAGTGAGCGTTAGAGCTCTAACGACAAGATTCCAGCCGCCTGAAAATAGCAGGAGTTAAGAGCTTTCTGGCTAACGCCGGTTTATAAAGCTCTTAACTACTGTACCCTAAAGTACACTAACACCCATAAACTACCTATGTACCCCTAAACCGAGGTCCCCCCACATCGCCGCCACTCGATTTAAATTTTTAACCCCTAATCTGCCGACCGCCACCTACGTTATACTTATGTACCCCTAATCTGCTGCCCCTAACCCCGCCGACCCCTATATTATATTTCTTAACCCCTAACTTGCCCCCCACAACGTCGTCGCCAGCTACTTAAAATAATTAACCCCTAATCTTCCGACCGCAAATCGCCGCCACCTACGTTATCCCTATGTACCCCTAATCTGCTGCCCCTAACATCGCCGACCCCTATATTATATTTATTAACCCCTAATCTACTTTGTAATTATTTTAACCAGGTACAATAGCTATTAAATAGTTAAGAACTATTTAATAGTTACCTAGTTAAAATAATAACAAATTTACCTGTAAAATAAATCCTAACCTAAGATATAATTAAACCTAACACTAGACTATCAATAAAATAATTAAATAAACTACCTACAATTACCTACAATTAACCTAACACTACACTATCAATAAATTAATTAAACACAATTCCTACAAATAAATACAATTAAATAAACTAGCTAAAGTACAAAAAATAAAAAAGAACTAAGTTACAGAAAATAAAAAAATATTTACAAACATAATAAAAATATTACAACAATTTTAAACTAATTACACCTACTCTAAGCCCCCTAATAAAATAACAAAGCCCCCCAAAATAAAAAATTCCCTACCCTATTCTAAATTAAAAAAGTTACAAGCTCTTTTACCTTACCAGCCCTGAACAGGGCCCTTTGCGGGGCATGCCCCAAGAATTTCAGCTCTTTTGCCTGTAAAAGAATAAATACAATACCCCCCCCCAACATTACAACCCACCACCCACATACCCCTAATCTAACCCAAACCCCCCTTAAATAAACCTAACACTAAGCCCCTGAAGATCTTCCTACCTTGTCTTCACCATACCAGGTTCACCGATCCGTCCTGAAGAGCTCCTCCGATGTCCTGATCCAAGCCCAAGCGGGGGCTGAAGAGGTCCATGATCCGGTCAAAGTCTTCATCCAAGCGGGGCAGAAGAGGATCTTCCATCCGATTGAAGTCATCATCCAGGCGGCATCTTCTATGGTCTTCCATCCGGAGCGCAGCGGCAGGATCCTGAAGACCTCCAGCGCGGAACATCCATCCGGACCGACGACTGAACGACGAATGACTGTTCCTTTAAGGGACGTCATCCAAGATGGCGTCCCTCGAATTCCGATTGGCTGATAGGATTCTATCAGCCAATTGGAATTAAGGTAGGAATTTTCTGATTGGCTGATGGAATCAGCCAATCAGAATCAAGTTCAATCCGATTGGCTGATCCAATCAGCCAATCAGATTGAGCTCGCATTCTATTGGCTGTTCCGATCAGCCAATAGAATGCGAGCTCAATCTGATTGGCTGATTGGATCGGCCAATCGGATTGAACTAGATTCTGATTGGCTGATTCCATCAGCCAATCAGAAAATTCCTACCTTAATTCCGATTGGCTGATAGAATCCTATCAGCCAATCGGAATTCGAGGGACGCCATCTTGGATGACGTCCCTTAAAGGAACAGTCATTCGTCGTTCAGTCGTCGGTCCGGATGGATGTTCCGTGCTGGAGGTCTTCAGGATCCTGCCGCTTCGCTCCGGATGGAAGACCATAGAAGATGCCGCCTGGATGATGACTTCAATCGGATGGAAGATCCTCTTCTGCCCCGCTTGGATGAAGACTTTGACCGGATCATGGACCTCTTCAGCCCCCGCTTGGGCTTGGATCAGGACATCGGAGGAGCTCTTCAGGACGGATCGGTGAACCTGGTATGGTGAAGACAAGGTAGGAAGATCTTCAGGGGCTTAGTGTTAGGTTTATTTAAGGGGGGTTTGGGTTAGATTAGGGGTATGTGGGTGGTGGGTTGTAATGTTGGGGGGGGGGGGTATTGTATTTATTCTTTTACAGGCAAAAGAGCTGAAATTCTTGGGGCATGCCCCGCAAAGGGCCCTGTTCAGGGCTGGTAAGGTAAAAGAGCTTGTAACTTTTTTAATTTAGAATAGGGTAGGGAATTTTTTATTTTGGGGGGCTTTGTTATTTTATTAGGGGGCTTAGAGTAGGTGTAATTAGTTTAAAATTGTTGTAATATTTTTATTATGTTTGTAAATATTTTTTTATTTTCTGTAACTTAGTTCTTTTTTATTTTTTGTACTTTAGCTAGTTTATTTAATTGTATTTATTTGTAGGAATTGTGTTTAATTAATTTATTGATAGTGTAGTGTTAGGTTAATTGTAGGTAATTGTAGGTAGTTTATTTAATTATTTTATTGATAGTCTAGTGTTAGGTTTAATTATATCTTAGGTTAGGATTTATTTTACAGGTAAATTTGTTATTATTTTAACTAGGTAACTATTAAATAGTTCTTAACTATTTAATAGCTATTGTACCTGGTTAAAATAATTACCAAGTTGCCTGTAAAATAAATATAAATCCTAAAATAGCTATAATATAATTATAATTTATATTGTAGCTATATTAGGATTTATTTTACAGGTAAGTATTTAGCTTTAAATAGGAATCATTTATTTAATAAGAGTTAATTTATTTCGTTAGATAAAAATTATATTTAACTTAGGGGGGTGTTAGTGTTAGGGTTAGACTTAGCTTTAGGGGTTAATACATTTATTAGAATAGCGGTGAGCTCCGGTCGGCAGATTAGGGGTTAAAAAAAATATGCAGGTGTCAGCGATAGCGGGGGCGGCAGATTAGGGGTTAATAAGTGTAAGGGTAGGGGTGTTTAGACTCGGGGTACATGTTAGAGTGTTAGGTGCAGACGTAGGAAGTGTTCCCCCATAGGAAACAATGGGGCTGCGTTAGGAGCTGAACGCTGCTTTTTTGCAGGTGTTAGGTTTTTTTTCAGCTCAAACAGTCCCATTGTTTTCTATGGGAGAATCGTGCACGAGCACGTTTTGGAGGCCGGCCGCGTCCGTAAGCAACTCTGGTATCGAGAGTTGCATTTGCGGTAAAAATGCTCTACGCTCCTTTTTTGGAGCCTAACGCAGCATTTGTTTGAACTCTCGATACCAGAGTTAATTTTATGGTGCGGCCAGAAAAAAGCCCGCGGAGCGTTAACAGCCCTTTTACCGCCGAACTCCAAATCTAGGCCTAAATTACAACTAAAAAAAGAAATCCTACAAAAAAATTAAAAAAGTCTAAGTTTACCAAAAATAATTTACACTAAAATCACGAAATATAAAAAACACTAAGAATACAAAAAATAAACAAAATTATTAAAAATAAAAACAATTACACCTAATCTAATAGGCCTATAAAAATAAAAAAGCCCCCTCCAAATAAAAATACCCCCTAGCCTACAATAAACTACCAATCACCCTTAAAAGGGCCTTTTGTAGGGCATTGCCCTAAATAAATCAACTCTTTTTTTTTTTTTAAATATTTTTTTATTGAGGTAAAACGGCAAACAAACAAAATTTCAGAAAGAAACATCATGGCAACATGCCCATTTGTAATACATCAGGATTTACAGAGTTAATAAAACAAGCATGTCTTCACATCTGTAGGATCAAAGCATATCCTAATCCAAAGGTAAATTTTCCAGCCATGGATATTACCTCATTTTATAAAAGTACGTGTACGGAAGGACATATGACACAAGACTAACACCTATTTTGGCCTAGGCCTAAATGCAATAGCCAAATCGTAACCTATGCCGGCCTGTACGCGTCCTTGATATCTTCAGCAGAACATACAGGGAGTGCAGAATTATTAGGCAAGTTGTATTTTTGAGGATTAATTTTATTATTGAACAACAACCATGTTCTCAATGAACCCAAAAAATTCATTAATATCAAAGCTGAATAGTTTTGGAAGTAGTTTTTAGTTTGTTTTTAGTTATAGCTATTTTAGGGGGATATCTGTGTGTGCAGGTGACTATTACTGTGCATAATTATTAGGCAACTTAACAAAAAACAAATATATACCCATTTCAATTATTTATTTTTACCAGTGAAACCAATGTAACATCTCAACATTCACAAATATACATTTCTGACATTCAAAAACAAAACAAAAACAAATCAGTGACCAATATAGCCACCTTTCTTTGCAAGGACACTCAAAAGCCTGCCATCCATGGATTCTGTCAGTGTTTTGATCTGTTCACCATCAACATTGCGTGCAGCAGCAACCACAGCCTCCCAGACACTGTTCAGAGAGGTGTACTGTTTTCCCTCCTTGTAAATCTCACATTTGATGATGGACCACAGGTTCTCAATGGGGTTCAGATCAGGTGAACAAGGAGGCCATGTCATTAGATTTTCTTCTTTTATACCCTTTCTTGCCAGCCACGCTGTGGAGTACTTGGACGCGTGTGATGGAGCATTGTCCTGCATGAAAATCATGTTTTTCTTGAAGGATGCAGACTTCTTCCTGTACCACTGCTTGAAGAAGGTATCTTCCAGAAACTGGCAGTAGGACTGGGAGTTGAGCTTGACTCCATCCTCAACCCGAAAAAGCCCCACAAGCTCATCTTTGATGATACCAGCCCAAACCAGTACTCCACCTCCACCTTGCTGGCGTCTGAGTCGGACTGGAGCTCTCTGCCCTTTACCGATCCAGCCACGGGCCCATCCATCTGGCCCATCAAGACTCACTCTCATTTCATCAGTCCATAAAACCTTAGAAAAATCAGTCTTGAGATATTTCTTGGCCCAGTCTTGATGTTTCAGCTTGTGTGTCTTGTTCAGTGGTGGTCGTCTTTCAGCCTTTCTTACCTTGGCCATGTCTCTGAGTATTGCACACCTTGTGCTATTGGGCACTCCAGTGATGTTGCAGCTCTGAAATATGGCCAAACTGGTGGCAAGTGGCATCTTGGCAGCTGCACGCTTGACTTTTCTCAGTTCATGGGCAGTTATTTTGCGCCTTGGTTTTTCCACACGCTTCTTGCGACCCTGTTGACTATTTTGAATGAAACGCTTGATTGTTCGATGATCACGCTTCAGAAGCTTTGCAATTTTAAGAGTGCTGCATCCCTCTACAAGATATCTCACTATTTTTGACTTTTCTGAGCCTGTCAAGTCCTTCTTTTGACCCATTTTGCCAAAGGAAAGGAAGTTGCCTAATAATTATGCACACCTGATATAGGGTGTTGATGTCATTAGACCACACCCCTTCTCATTACAGAGATGCACATCACCTAATATGCTTAATTGGTAGTAGGCTTTCGAGCCTATACAGCTTGGAGTAAGACAACATGCATAAAGAGGATGATGTGGTCAAAATACTCATTTGCCTAATAATTCTGCACTCCCTGTATATTACATACAATTTCAGTAATAAAACATTTCAACAAGAATATTAACACTATAGGCATTATGTATTTTGTCATACACTCCCCTTAAACTATGCTAAAGTATGAATGAGACATACCTCAGTTAAGAGTTAACGGCCACTTTCGAGCCATACATCTTAAAAAATAAGTACTGTAGAAAACGTAGGGGGTAAAGTTATAGGGGCCTTCTAGGACCCAGCCTAGTAGTGAATTCTATATAAACAGTACTGTCGGTGGTATAGGCCCCCCGTTTATCTCAAAAGAGAGTCTATTAAAGGTACGATACACCATGCTGTACAGAGCTATCATTTGAGAAATTTATATGGAAGATAAAAACTATCTGTACAACTGAGGTCGATTGTAGACTAAGCACATGTGAAGGGCACACAAGGGGTAATTAAAACTGAAAAGATTATAGGTTTCATTCAAACCTTTATATAAAACTTTATGTATGCCTAACACCAGCATCATAGGTGATATGAAGATAAAGCATAATATACAGTACATGTTCAAAGTAGCTGTATAGAGCACATTAGACCTTAGATGATAGGGCCACTCTTGGACCCTTAATTTCTATATATAAGTAACAGCAGAAAGGTATGAGTCTGACCTCTACCTAGGTAATAACATTATAAAGATGGAGGGGATAGCTCTGTTAAGCCAATAGCCACTGTAAAGTAGGAGCTATTCTAGAGACCTACAGCCATCTTGTAATTTTACTTTCTTTCTATTGTACTATCTCAGCAATATATATATATAAATAGTTACATAAAAGGCGTTGAGAGAATCTGGATATATAGGTTAGCAGCGTATATCTGCTGAGATAAAACAGGCTGTAAGCATTTATAAATGGTGAAGCAACAGCTCAATATGCAATACAATATTTATCTCACATATATGCCACTCTTGAACCCCTGCAATTAAACGGAATAAACTACTATCAGGGAAAAATCACGTCAAGAGACAGTATTATGTTTCATAAATCAACTGGTCTGCCTAAATAATATACTACATGTAGGTAGTCTCAGTGTAAACATATATACAAATAGCATCTCAGCATCAGGCATAACTGCTCGCTGAGCAGTGCATAGATACCCAGTCCAAGAGAGGAGAAGTTCTGAGGTGGAGTTAAATCGGCCCCAGTAGTCCAAAAGTGGCCTTTACTTTACCCTATCCCAGCTTTTATGTTGTCACTCAGATCTTGAAGGCCTCTGGGTATCCTCTGCAGCACTTCAGAAACCAGGTCAGACAAAAACTTCAGTGCGCGCCACAACTCTAGGACACAGCCCCCACTGAGAGTCAGAGCAGGGCAGTTATGATGACCCACCAACGTACAGCCTTTCGCAGGGGAGCCGGCCGGTCTCCCCCATATGCCCAGGTAAGCGGCAGTGAGCTGGATACTTCTACTGGGACAAGCCTCTCGAGCCACTACCTTATCTAGTGCGATGCTGACAGACGCTGCCGTCCCATCCCTTTCCCTCTCAGGCAGATCTTTTATTTTAGGCACTCCTAGAGTATTGACAACTCCCCGCCTATTGTCTCCAGGACTAGCATCTCGCTGTCCCTTCTCTATGATGCTGGATTCGGTGAATGTGTGTTCATTCTGCGGCTTTGTATCGCCGCTCTCAATGCGTGAAGCCACCTCTCTTTCCACAGCAGGCCTGCCAGATTGCGCCACAGGGGCTTCAAATAGTTTCATAAGGCGGTCAAATTTGTAGAGCATCAGCCGCTCAGATTCATCAAATAGGGCTTGTACCTTAGCGCAAAAATCCTCCTCCATGGTGTGAGTGTTATGTAGAGAATCTCTGTATTCTCTGATTACCCGGTTCCCCCGGGGGGGGGAGCTGAGATCCCTCTCCTTAAGAGCCGCCAGGGACCTTCAGCAGTCCAGACTGGGAAGTCCTGCGATATTGGAAAAAATTCTTATATCAGTCTATTCAGCCAAATGTCCCTTACAACTTGAGATGTAAATTTTAGCTGGATGGCTATGTAGTTAGCAGCTTACAGGCGGAATGTAAAACTGTATTCCAGAGCTCCCAGTTTAGCGGCCATCTTGGCCCATAGCCTGGACACGCCCCCCAATAAATCAACTCTTTTACCTGTAGAAAAATACAAAGTCTCCCCAACAGTAAAACTCACCACCCAACAAACCCCTCAAAATTAAAAACCTAACTCTAAAAAAAACCTAAGCTACCAATTGCCCCTAAAGGGACATTTGTATGGGCATTGCCCTTAAAGGGGCATTTAGCTCTTTTGCATTGCCTTTAAAAGGGCATTTAGCTCTTTTTCAAAGCCCAAAGCCCTAATCTAAAAAAAAAAACACCCAAAAAAAAAACAAAAAAAAAACTAACACAAACCCAAGAAGATCTACTCAAGGTTCCTGAAGTCTAGACATCCATCTCCATCCAGGCAGCAAGGTCCTCATACAGGTGGAGAGGGAAAAGCAGAATATAGAAAGAGATGAGAGAAAAAGAGAGAGAGAGAAAGCAAAATGAAGAAAGAGGTGAGAGAAAAAGAGAGAGAGAGAAAGCAAAATGAAGAAAGAGATGAGAGAGAGATAAAAAGAGAGAGAGAAAGCATACTGAAGAAAGAGATGAGAGAGAGAAAATTACATAGAGATAAAGCAAACTGAAGAAAGAGATGAGAGAGATAGAAAAAGAGAGAAAGAAAAGAGAGATAAAAAAATTAAAGTCAGAAAAGGATAGATAATAAAAGGAATAAATGGACACTATAGAAAGCAAAATAGAGACACCTAGATAGAGAAGAGAGCGAGATAAAATAATAAATACCATAGAGAAATAAAGATGTAAAATACCTTCAAATAAAGATTGAGAAGTGTTGGTAATCATTCTTTGAAAAATCCTCCCAACATCAGCTGTTAGAAATAAATAATAATAATTTCATTAAATTTTACTTACATTTTTTATACACTTTTAATAAACAAATATTTGTTTTCCTTTCTTAAAAATAACTTTGAAAAGATAATATCATTGAAAAACATAAAAATAAATTAGAAGTTATCCAGAATTATGATTGGATACACAGACAATTTTTTTTTTCTAGGGATTGATGATTACAAATAATCAACAAATAAAAAAAACATATCCATATATAACAAATTATAGGGACACTTTGAAAAGATTGATAACACAGTCTTAATACAGTCGAGTGACAAATGAGTCTAGACAAGGATCCAATGTGAACTAAAAAATAGCAGACTTTCATACAAGCTAATGAATAAAAATAGCAATAAAATTGATATTAATTTGATGTTGATATATATATATATATATATATATATATATATATATATATATATATATGTATTATAAAACTCGGTGTATAAAAAATACTATTTTTTTTTGTTACAGTAAGACATCTATTTTATATGATTGTAATGAAGGTATATTACCTGACCATCTTCCAACTCCTATATCTGATGTCTGGGAAGGTATCAACAGAAGAAGACAAACTGTGACTTGCAGTTAAAGTGGATCTAATGTATTGTCCATGTGCACTACTTCTAGAAGGCCTTGAACTTGAGGTAGATGCAATAGGCCAAGCAATTTGGGAATTGGCCTTCCGTCTGTTCTTGTGGTGCTGTTATTAAAAAATAAGTAGAATTTTAGAAAAGAAAAGAAAGCGAGAAAATTAGTTTTACAATGATTGTAATCATATTAAACAGCATTTACTTTCTTATGCATTAAAAAATCTTTGTTTTTGTTGTTTAAATAATTTATCAATAAAAAAATATTTAAAAAAAAAATAATAATAATTTATCAATATTGAAATAAGTTCTACATTAGCACATGATTCCATTTTGTAACCTAATACATTTCATTCTTATGGATGGAATCCATTTTAAAAATAAATGCATCATTATTGCATTCCACACAAACACAACTATCTTCTTTGTAAAAATACATTATAATGAAACTTAATTTATTTATTTAACATTTTACTTTGAAAATATAAATGCTCAACAAACCAGTGACGTGCAGTGAGGTCAGAGGCTGGTGAGGCACTAGATATGATACGCCGGAGAAACACATGTACAGAGGGCCGCAAGTACCCCCAACAGGGCAGGTTTAAATGATAGCTGAACCAGTGCACAGGTGACATAATCAGGTGATGGGTGAGAGCAAGTTAGTAACCACTGAGTTACTGATCAGCTGATTACTTCACCTGTGCACTGATTCAGCTATAATGAAAACCTGGCCTGTTGGGGGTACTTGAGGACCATTGTTGAGAAACACTGCACTAAAGCACCAGTTCATTGGAAATGTATTGATTACCTGGAGAATAAAGCACACATACTCTGCTCACTGACACCCACACACACTCTGCTCACATACACACTCACACAATTCTGTGGCACAGTACCAGTTACTAAGCAATTAGAATGATACACAATCTCTTCTCTACTCACTACTGTATTATAAAAATAGAAATAATTTACCATACAAGTTTTACACAAAGGACAAGTTATCAATACTGCCAACACAGCAGCTACAATATGGTGTTCAAGAAACGCACGTGCACATCCCACTTAGGTATGCTCTTCAACAAAGGACACCAAAGGTTACCAAAAGAATGAAGTACATAATAATAAAAATAAAATAGAAAGTTTATTTATTTTTATTTTTGTGCAATTTCTATCTGAATGATGGAAATGTAATTATGACATAATTTGATTTGCTGACATGGGGCCAGTAACAGTTGATGCTAATTCTCAAAATATAAATAACTAGAAAAGTCTATTAAAATAGCATGCTCTACCTCAATCATGAAAGTTTAATTTTAAATGTTTCCCTTTGACTATGTGTTTAACCAGTTACATTACAGTGGAATTATTTCTAAAAACATTTAACTGCAATAATTACATATATTTTTTAAATGACTCATTATCTCCTTTTTATTAATATAAACTTGTATAAAAGCAGCACATATTAAAAACACAATGCAACAGCTTTCAATTGATTTGTTATTATAATTACAAGTTAACAGCAGTATGTAAATAAATAGAGGGGCAGAGAAAAATAAAAAGAGATACTGCATCCTCTGACTGAACAGACATAACATATATGGAGTTTGTACCTAATTAAATCAAATAACCATGAAAAAGGGAGGCTTAGCAATATTCAATGTCAAAAACTTTAATTTAAATAATGTGGACACTACATACTTAACTTCAAACGCTGGGTTTTAAATTATGGATTTAAATTTGAATTGACCCTTTGACTTCCTGTCAGTATTGGGTTATGCTCACTGTCCCCCCCCCCCTATTAATGAGCTGTATCTGAACACAATTTGTGAATCACAAGACATGTAGAATACTACTTTACTCTTCTGCTTGGTGTCATCTGTTCTTAGGTTACCTCAGCTTCCAGTTGTGTCACATGACCCTGCTCACTGCATCCTCCTTCTGATTAATCTATATATCCTTCACTTGCTAGGAGGCGTCAAGAGGGGTGCCTCCTATTGGTACCAATTTCTGCTGCTAATATATTGACAGAACACAGGTGGTGCTGAAGCACAGCTTTTCCTTTGACCCATGTACTGCAATGGAGAGAAGCGTTCCTGTACCTGCCTCTCCATAGCATTACATGGGGGGGAAATATTTTTTTTTGTAATTTTTTTTTTGTTTTAATTAAAATTTAATTAAGCTTTGGCCACATATGGCAGGGTAGGCACTGCCTTCCCTGCCTCCTATGAGTGCACGTCCCTGCAACAAACCAAAAAGGTTATTTTGCATATAAAGAGAATATTCAAAAAATATACCGGTCAAAATAGCAAATAACGCAGGAACACTTAGAAAGATTAATTACATAAATAATCGCATCTACTGTATGTTGTAGTAATACATTTACCTCTTATGTCACTGTCACAGTCTTCTGCGTCTCCGATGATAACCTCTGGACCCAGCAGCTGTATTAACTTTTTCTCATAGTTGGTCAGATCAGCTGCATAGGCTGGGCCTCCACCAGTACCCCTTGCAGAATTCTTCTCCTTAGCCAATTTCTGTTTGGCGAAGTGTTTAATGTAATTGAAACGCTTTTTAATTTCCTTTTTCCAGGACCCTGGGCACTTACAGCATCTCTGATTTTTTTTTCCAAATCAACTTCTTGCGACATGTAGGTGTCTGCCTCATGCAAAATCCAAAAAGACAATCGTATGATTCCAGGATCATGTTAACAAGGATGACATTCTGCTGGTGGGAAAATTGATATTGCTTGGCTTTTGAAGGCTGAGAATTGGATGCAGAAGAAGCCATGTTATAAGGAGTAAATCGATAACACAAATAACTTTTTTCAAAAAAGTTATTCTAATGGCAAACCACCTGACAAAACTTGTTTTTATAACAGGCTGACTGCACTTCCCGTGACTATGACGTCTGACACCTTGTAGGTCACATGGGACCAAAAAAATAGTTTATACTTTGCCAGACAGTTTAGTAAATTGGAAACATTGCGGCAAGTGAGGCGTTAAATTTATCAATCATCCGCAACAGCTTGCGATGGATTAGACGCTACATTTTTGGAGGTGTTTTTAGTACATACAAGCTGTTTTTTTAACTTTTGTTTCCAGTTGCAGAATTTCAGGACACATTAATTGAGTTCAGAGCAACAGCAAGTTTATCCGATTGTCAAAAGCAAGTTTATCCGATTGTCAACCAGCGATACAATTGACTCTTTAGTACATTGAGCCCTAAGTCTGAACTTCAAGTGAGTAGTAGTTATGACTTTTTCCACTCCTATATCATGTGACAGCCCTCAACCAATCATATATTCATACGTATATTCTGTCAATTCTTGCACATGCTCTGTAGAAGCAGGTGACTCAAAAAGTGTAAATATAAAAAGTCTGTGCACATTTTGTTAATGGAAAAAAATTGGAAAGTTGTTTAAAATTGCATGTTCTATCTGAATCATCAAAGTTTAATTTCGACCTGAGTGTCCCTTTAGCAAACAGTAAGGGCCAGATGAAAAATGGAGTGCTAGTTAACGCTCCCATTCAAGTGTTAAAGGGACATTGAACCCAACTTTTTCTTTCGTGAATCAGATAGAGCATGACATTTTAAGCAACTTTCTAATTTACTCCTATTATAAATATTTCTTCATTCTCTGGCTATCTTTATTTGAAATGCAAGAATGTAAATTTAGATGCCGGCCCATTTTTGATAAACAACCTGGGTTGTTCTTGCTGATTGGTAGATAAATTCATCCACCAATAAAAAAGTGCTGTCCAGAGGTCTAAACCAAAAGGCAAAACTTACCTGTAGATTCCCCCATAGAAGCCTATGGAATAAAAAAAGTGTAAACAAACCCCCCCACTTTTGCGCAAATCCGATTGCATAGTCTCATATGCGCCAACCCGACATGATATTATGAATATTTCACATTCCAATGTTCTTCACATACAGAAATATGTTCTATATATTTATAAATAAATATTTCTACATATCTGATATTTTTTTAATACAATATATATCTATACCTATATATATATATATATATAAATATACATATATATATATATATATATATACACACACACATGATTATATATAGGTATAGATATACAGTACAGTGCAAAAGTCTTAGGTCACCATTAGATTTGTTGCTTTGTTGCAAAGTCTTAATAACCATCCACCTGATCTTCTCCGCAGGCAACCACATCTCAGTCAACCACATAAACAAACTCCACTGGACTGACCATCACTGCATACACTTCTCCTTCAACAAACCCACCACACACCTCCAGCATCACCACCCGCCCCGCAGAAACTGGAACAACATCACCCAAGAACAACTGCACTCCACCCTGATCAAGTCCCCCCCAGTGACCTCCACTGACGCCAACTCCTCCGCCCGCCACCTACATCGCTGGATCACAGACTGTGCAAATACCCTCGCCCCCCTCAAGAAACCGTCCAGCCACCAGCCCACCAACAAGGCCAGCTGGTTCACCCTCCAGGACTCCAAACGCCACTGTAGACGATTAGAGAGAACATGGAGATCCAGCAAGTTCCCCTTGGATAAATCCGCCTACAAAGAAGCCGTCACCACCCACCACCACCTCATAAAAACCACAAAGAAAACCGCTATCCTAGACAGAATCCAGACCAAAACCCACAACAGCAAGGTGCTGTTCACAGTCATCAAGGAATTCTCCAAACCCAACAGTGACACTAACGACATCCCACCCTCCCAGGACCTCTGCGACAACATAGCTACTTACTTCCACCGCAAGATCATCTACGACAGCCTCAAGCTCCAGAACTCACCACTCACCGCCAACCCACCCACCCCCACCTCACCCAAACCCACCATCCGCCACCATCTACGGACTACCTGGATCCCCCTCACGGCTTCTTTGTAGGCGGATTTATCCGAGGGGAACTTGCTGGATCTCCATGTTCTCTCTAATCGTCTCACCATAAACTGCTCCTTCAAAACTGGTACCTTCCCAGATGACTGGAAGCATGCAGAGCTGAAACCCCTGCTGAAGAAACCCACAGCTGACCCCATAGATCCTAAAAACTACTGTCCCATCTCTCTACTCCCCTTTCCAGCCAAAGTAATCGAGAAGGCCATCAATGCACAACTTGTTGACCACATCGAGACCAACCACATATTGGACCCCTCCCAATCCGGATTCAGGAGCAATCATAGCACCAAGACCGCCCTCCTCGCCACCACAGATGACATCCATGCCCTGCTCAACCAAGAGAGACTGCCGCCCTCATCCTTCTAGACCTCTTAGCTGCATTTGACACTGTAGACCACAGCACCCTCCTTATGCGCCTACACAATGCCGGCATCCGCAATAAGGCCCTGGAATGGATCACCTCCTTCCTCAGCGGCAGAACCCAGAAAGTCAGACTCCCACCCTTCTCCTCCAATCCCACAGCAATCAGCTGCGGCATACCCCAAGGCTCTTCTCTTAGCCCCACCCTCTTCAACATCTTTATGGCCCCCCTCACCGCCATCATCCAACAACACAACCTCAACATCATCTCCTACGCTGACAACACCCAGTTAATCATCTCACTCACCCAAGACACTGCCACCGCCAAGAAAAACGTCCACGAAGGACTAACAGCAATCGCCACCTGGATGAACAACAACCGTCTCAAACTCAACACTGACAAGACCGAAATCCTCCTCCTTGGACCCACCAAATTTGCTTGGGATGACTCCTGGTAGCCCACAGCCCTCGGACACCCTCCAACTCCAACACACCACACACGAAATCTAGGCGTCATCCTCGACTCATCACTTTCCATGGACCGCCAAGTCAACGCTGTCTCTTCAACTTGTTTTCACATACTCCACTTACTGCGAAAAATCTTCAAATGGCTCCTCACCGAAACTAGAAAATCTGTCACCCATGCCCTCGTCAGTAGTCGACTGGACTATGGCAATGCACTCTATCCCGGGTCCACCATCAAACTCCAGAAACGACTCCAACGCATCCAGAAAACCTCGGCCAGACTCATCCTTGACATCCCTCGCCAAAACCACATCACCGAACACCTAAGGAAACTGGCTCCCCGTCAACAAGAGAATCACCTTCAAGCTCCTAACCCATGCATTCAAGGCCCTCCACAATATCGGTCCTGAATACATCAACCACCGTGTCAATTTCTATACCCCCTCCAGACAACTCCGCTCTGCCGACCAAGCACTCTCAGTCATCCCCCGCATCAAGAAAAAAACAGCTGGAGGAAAATCCTTCTCCTATATTGCAGCAAGGTCATGGAACTCCCTCCCGTTGCACCTCAGACAATCCACCTCCCTTACAAACTTCAGGAAGGACCTCAAGACCTGGCTCTTCGACTGAATCGTCTTCCCTTAGGCCCCCTCTCCCCCCCCCTCCCACAGCGCCTTGAGACCCTTACGGGTGATTAGTTTGCGCTTTACAAGTACCCAATAGATAGATAGACATATTTATTTTTCGATCTCTTTATTAAGATAAAAACAGAAAATACATGAAATATGTACACAAAATATAAAACCCCCCACAATTTTCAGAACAAAAATGGCTTCTTTAGGCAAAAGACAGTATTTAGCGTGAACCTTATTTGGCACTAAGCACATCTTGAACTCTTGTGGAGAGTCTGTCCTGAAGTTTTCTGAAGTAATCTTCTGGTATATTATACAAGGCTTCTTTCAGCACTTCCCAAAGTTCTCCTTTAGATTTAGGTTGTCTTTTATTTATTTATCTGCCCAGGTGATTCCATACTGCATATAATATTTCATTAAAAATGCTTGTGCAATGTTAAAGGTCGTCGGACATCATTTGCTACAGTGAATCATGTTCTCTCGACCCTAAATAAAACTACCCCTAAGACTGATTTAAATTGATTAAAATCATACTTTTCAATTTTAGAATAATAACTTTTCATATTATTTTTCTGGTTATGCAAGATCATTACTGATTTGATTATATATAATTAAATATGCATAGATAGATCATTGAAATTAATAAAATTATTTGATGGTCAACTAACTCCAGTTTATTAGGTTACTCATTCATATTTGATATTTTTTTCAGCTGTACTTCATCGGAAGGAGAATGATTATTACTTGAATAAAAAAATTAAAAACATTTTATTTAACTAAATAACAATATAAATAGTTTTATTTAACTAAAACAATAATATTATATATAATTTTTAATGTTTGCCCCTCCCTCCTCACACTTAGGTCCTTGTGCAGATCTATTACACTCTAAACAATCTTGTATTCAGTGAGCTTTTTGAAACTTAGTATGGGTTTATTCTGTATACAGGGATTTTCAATTCAGCATTGATATCAGAGGGACAGTAAAGTCAAACTTAAACTTTTATGATTCAGAAAGAACATTTAGTTTATCTTATTTGCTTTGATTAATTAAATCTGAAAATAATATGCACTATCTGAAACCCAGATGTGTTGATTCATGACTGTATCCCTTTACAGTCTTTAAGGTCTATTTCTTAACTCTGTATGTTTTTTTTTTAACATTTTTGCTGCAAAGAAAGGGCATGCTATTTTTGCAGACACAAATTCACAGTTTTGAGAACTACAAAACCAATAATATGTGATAATATCTTCTAGATAGAAAATTTCCCCAAAAAATCTGACAGAAACCTCTGGGAGAGCATGATATTATGACTGGATTAATGGAATTAATTTACCAAAACATTTAAACATTACAGCCATGAATATACAGCATCATACCATATAATTAACCATTAGATTATAATGTATCTTAAATAGAAACTATCTTTAGATAACATGCCAATAATTATCAACCCCTTGGTGAGTAATGTCAGATTGGATTACATTGACCAATATGTATCAATAAATAATTAATTTATGTCCGTTCTATAAACATTACCATAGGTTTTTGAATGACACGATTGACTACAATCGTTAAAGGGACACTGTACCCAAAAAAATGTCTTTTGTAATTAAGAAAGAGCATGCAATTTTAAGCAACGTTCTAATTTACTCCTATTATCAATTTTTCTTCGTTCTCTTGTTATCATTATTTGAAAAAGAAGGCATCTAAGCTTTTTTTTGGTTTCAGTACTCTGGACAGCACTTTTTTATTGGTGGATGAATTTATCCACCAATCAGCAAGGACAACCCAGGTTGTTCACCAAAAATGGGCCGGCATCTAAACTTACATTCTTGCATTTCAAATAAAGATACCAAGAGAAAGAAGAAAATTTGATAATAGGAGTAAATTAGAAAGTTGCTTAAAATTTCATGCTCAATCTGAATCACAAAAGAAAATTTTTGGGTACAGTGTCCTTTTAACTGTTTTGCAAACCAAAAAAGTGTCATAAAACACATCAAAAATACACTACAAAGTACAGTTACACTCATAATCACACTATCTAATAAAAAATATTTTAAAAATATTCTACAAAAAAGTTATAAGGGCTCAAAGATATGAGATCTCAAAAAAAAAAAGGGCAGGCAAAGGGATTTAACATTGAGATGCATACATATACATGTCTAAATATGTATATACTGTATATATATATATATATATATATATATATATATATATATATATGTGTGTGTGTGTGTGTGTGTGTGTGTGTGTAATCTGGCCTGAAATATATTAAAAATGCTTCTAAGTTCAAATAAAAGTATAAAACTAAAGCAGTAAAGAACAACAATTGCCCTTTAGAATTATAAAACTTGTACTATGTGTCCACTAATCAAGTTGGTCTGTTTTGTGATAGGAAGAAGAAAGTGTAAAACAATGTATTGGGGAGAATTTGAAGAAATAATTTATCTAAATACTAGGAAGACAATTTACATTTGAGACAGAAGGCCAATTATGTTATGTCCAGTGGCTCAAAATATTTGGCAAACCTAATTCTCCAACCTTAGGCAAAGGCCAATGGAAATGATTATTGTGGCACCCTCACTTTTCAATGGGCAACAATCATTCACCGAGATTATGAGTTTGGCGTTAACAGGGGTGCGTTGCTAACAAGGCTTTTTTTTCTAATGCTACCTTAAGCCAACGCTGGTATTACAGGTTTTTCTACATCCGGCGGTAGCCGCAAAAAGGTGAGCGTAGAGCAAAATTTAGCTTCACATCTCACCTCAATACCAGCGTTTCTTACGGTAGCGGTAAGCTGGCTAAACGTGCTCGTGCACAATTTTCCCATAGGAAACAATGGGGCTGAGCTGGCTAGAAAAAAACCTAACACCTGCAAAAAAGCATCGTCCAGCTTCTAACGCAGCCCCATTGTTTCCTATGGGAAAATAAAAAATATGTCTACACCTAACACCCTAACATGAACCCCGAGTCTAAACACCTCTAATCTTACAATTATTAACCCCTAATCTGCCGCCCCGCTATTGCTGACACCTACATTATATTATTAACCCCTAATCTGCCGTTCCGGACACCGCTGCCACCTACATTATCCCTATGAATCCCTAATCTACTGCCCCCAACATCGCCGCCACCTACATTATACTTATAAACCCCTAATCTGCCGCTCCCAACGTCGCCGCCACCTACCTACAATTATTAACCCCTAATCTGCAGACTGGACATCGCCACCACTTTAATAAATGTATTAACCCCTAAACCGCCGCACTCCTGCCTTGCAAAATTACCTGTAAAATAAATCCTAACCTAAGTTACAATTACACCTAACACTACACTATCATTAAATAAATTACCTAAACTACCTACAATTAAATACAATGGCTAGATTTAGAGTTTGGCGTTAGCCGTCAAAAGCAGCATTAAGGGGTCCTAACGCTGCTTTTGGCCACCCGCTGGTATTTAGAGTCAGGCAGGAAAGGGTCTAACGCTCACTTCCCTACCGCGATTACAGGCTACCGCAGATCCCCTTACGCCAATTGCGTATCCTATCTTTTCAATGGGATCTGCTTAACGCTGGTATTTGGAGTCTTGGGAGAAGTGAGCGGTAGACCCTCTACCGACAAGACTCCTACCGCCAAAAAAAGTCAGTAGTTAAGAGCTTTATGGGCTAGTGCCGGAATATAAAGCTCTTAACTACTGTGCTCTAAAGTACACTAACACCCATAAACTAGCTATGTACCCCTAAACCGAGGCCCCCCACATCACCGCCACTATAATAAAATATTTTAACCTCTAATCTGCCGACCGGACAACGCCGCCACCTACATTATACCTATAAACCCCTAATCTGCTGCCCCTAACATCGCCGACACCTATATTATATTTATTAACCCCTAATCTGCCCCCCAACATCACCGCCACCTAACTACACTTATTAACCCCTAATCTGCCGACCGGACCTCGCCGCTACTATAATAAATGTATTAACCCCTAAATCGGTGCACTCCCGCCTCGCAAACACTATAATAAATTTGATTAACCCCTAATCTGCCCTCCCTAACATCGCAGCCACCTACCTACAATTATTAACCCCTAATCTCCCACCTGCAACGTCGCTGCTACTATTATAAAGTTATTAACCCCTAAACCTAACTCTAACCCTAAACCTAACACCCCCTAACATAAATATAATTTAAATTAAACTAAATAATATTCCTAAAATTAACAAAATTAATCAAATTTAAAACTAAATACTTACCTATAAAATAAACCCTAATATAGCTACAATAAAATAAAAATTATAATGTAGCTATTTTAGGATTTATATTTATTTTACAGGCAACTTTGTATTTATTTTAACTAGATACAATAGCTATTAAATAGTTAATAACTATTTAATAGCTACCTAGTTAAAATAAATACAAAATTACCTGTAAAATAAATCCTAACCTAAGTTACAAATACACCTAACACTACACTATCATTAAATTAATTAAATAAATTACATACAATTAGCTAAAATAAAATACAATCAAATAAACTATACTATAATAAAAATAAAAAAACACTAAATTACAAAAAATAAAAAAGAATTACAAGCAGTTTAAGCTAATTACACCTAATCTACGCCCCCTAATAAAATATAAAAAGCCCCCAAAATTAAAAATTTCCTACCCTATTCTAAAATACAAAAGTAATCAGCTCTTTTACCAGCCCTTAAAAGGGCTTTTAGCAGGGCATTGCCCCAAATTAATCAGCTCTTTTACCTGAAAAGAAAAATACAATAACCCCCCCAACATTACAACCCACCACCCACACACCCCTACTCTAACCCACCCAAACCCCCCTTAAATAAACCTATCGCTAACCCCCTGAAGATCATCCTACCTTGAGTCGTCTTCACCCAGCTGAGCCGAATTCTTCATCCAAGGTGCACAGAGGAGGTCCTTGATTCGGTAGAAGTCTTCATCCAAGCGGCAAAGAAGAGGTCCTCCATCCGGTAGAAGTGTTCATCCAAGCGGCGTCTTCAATCTTCATCCATCTGGAGCGGAGCGGAGCCATCTTCAACGGAGCCGACGTGGAGCCATCCTCTTCAACCGACGGACTAACGACAAATGAAGGTTCCTTTAAGGGACGTCATCCAAGATGGCGTCCCTTCAATTCAGATTGGCTGATAGAATTCGATCAGCCAATCGGAATTAAGGTAGAAAAAATCTGATTGACTGATGCTATCAGCCAATCAGATTGAAGTTCAATCCGATTGGCTGATCCAATAAGCCAATCGGATTGAACTCGCATTCTATTGGCTGTTCCGATCAGCCAATAGAATGCAAGTTCAATACGATTGGCTGATTGGATCAGCCAATCGGATTGAACTTGAATCTGATTGGCTGATTCCATCAGCCAATCAAAATTTTCCTACCTTAATTCCGATTGGCTGATAGAATCCTATCAGCCAATCGGAATTCGAGGGACGCCATCTTGGATGACGTCCCTTAAAGGAACCGTCATTCGTCGGGAAGTCGTTGGCCAGGATGGATGTTACACGTCGGCGGGATGAAGATGGATCCGGAAGAAAGAAGATTGAAGATGCCGCTTGATAGAAGACTTCAGCCGGATGATGGATCTCTTCAGCCCCCGCTTGGATCAGGACTTCAGCCAGATGATGGATCTCTTCAGCCCCCGCTTGGATCAAGACTTCAGCCAGATGATGGACCTCTTCAGCCCCCGCTTGGATCAAGACTTCAGCCGGATGATGGACCTCTTCAGCCCGATGATGGACCTCTTAAGCCCCCGCTTGGGCTTGGATGAAGACTTCGGAGCCTCTTCTGGACGGATCGGTGATACCCGGCGTGGTGAAGACAAGGTAGGAAGATCTTCAGGGGCTTAGTGTTAGGTTTATTTAAGGGGGGTTTGGGTTAGATTAGGGGTATGTGGGTGGTGGGTTGTAATGTTGGGGGGGTATTGTATGTTTTTTTTTACAGGCAAAAGAGCAGAATTCTTTGGGGCATGCCCCGCAAAAGGCCCTTTTAAGGGCTGGTAAGGTAAAAGAGCTTTTCAATTTTTATTTTAGAATAGGGTAGGGCATTTTTTTATTTTGGGGGGCTTTGTTATTTTATTAAGGGGCTTAGAGTAGGTGTAATTAGCTTAAAATTGTTGTAATCTTTTTATAATGTTTGTAAATTATTATTATTTTTTTTGTAACAATTCCTTTTTTCATTTTTGTACTTTAGTTAGTTTATTTAATTGTATTTATTTGTAGTTATTTGTATGTAATTAATTTATTGATAGTGCATTGTCAGGTTTAATTGTAATTTAGGTTAGGATTTATTTTACAGGTAATTTTGTAATTAATTTAACTAGGTAGCTATTAAATAGTTATTAACTATTTAATAGCTATTGTACCTGGTTAAAATAAATACAAAGTTGCCTGTAAAATAAATATTAATCCTAAAATAGCTACAATATAATTATAATTTATATTGTAGCTATATTAGGGTTTATTTTACAGGTAAGTATTTAGCTTTAAATAGGAATAATTTATTTAATAAGAAATAATTTATTTCATTAGATAAAAATTTAATTTAACTTAGGGGGTGTTAGTGTTAGGGTTAGACTTAGCTTTAGGGGTTAATACATTTATTAGAGTAGCGGTGAGGTCCGGTCGGCAGATTAGGGGTTAATACTTGAAGTTAGGTGTCTGTGATGCTAGGGAGGGCAGATTAGGGGATAATACTATTTATTATAGGGTTATTGAGGTGGGAGTGAGGCGGATTAGGGGTTAATAACATTATTATAGTAGCGGTGAGGTCCGGTCGGCAGATTAGGGGTTAATTGTAGGTAGGTGGCGGCGACGTTGGGGGTGGTAGATTAGCAGATTAGGGGTACATAGGGATAACGTAGGTTGCGGCAGTGTACGGAGCGGCAGATTAGGGGTTAATAATAATAATATGCAGGGGTCAGCGATAGCGGGGGCGGCAGATTAGGGGTTAATAAGTGTAAGGTTAGGGGTGTTTAGACTCGGGGTACATGTTAGGGTGTTAGGTGCAGACTTAAGAAGTGTTTCCCCATAGGAAACAATGGGGCTGAACGCTGCTTTTTTGCAGGTGTTAGGTTTTTTTTCAGCTCAAACAGCCCCATTGTTTCCTATGGGGGAATCGTGCACGAGCACGTTTTTGAAGCTGGCCGCGTCCGTAAGCACCGCTGGTATTTATAGTTGCAGTGGCGGTAAATTATGCTATACGCTCCCTTTTTGGAGCCTAACGCAGCCCTTCTGTGAACTCTAAATACCTGCAGTATTTAAAAGGTGCGGGGGGAAAAAAGCACGCGTAGCTAACGCACCCCTTTGGCTGCAGAACTCTAAATCTAGCCGATAGTTAGCTAACCAAGGTAGTTAGGCAAACAAAGATTTAGAGTAACCAAATAAAATTATTTTATACTTTTAAGTTAAATATTTTAGCAAGAATGTGTGAGAATCTTATTCAGTGTACAGCTTGCCATATGTTTGCATCACTGGAGCAGCCACTTTAGGGATTATATGCTTGTGGTAAATGTGAGCATATTGTCTCTTTAGAATCTCATATTGGAGTTCTGGAGGAACGAATTGTAACACTGTATGAAATTCAGACACTTGAAAGGGAAATGGATAGGACTAAGCTAATTGTTAATGGTTCTAGCAGTGGGAATTGGGAGGATTCAGATGAGGAGACTCCAGGATGTAGTTGGGTCACAGTTAGAGGGTGAGGTAAAGGTAAGCGGAAGAGACAGGACAGTTCTGAGCTGGTACACCCCAACAGATTTGCAAGATTAAGTGAAGATGTTGGGGATATCAGTTTAGGGTGGCAGTGTCAGAGAGGGCTGTGTTGCCTAGTATAGTGAACAGACCTGTAGTTGTGGAAGAACAGCATACTATGGTGGGCAGTCCTTCAGACATGGTAGAGGGGCATAATATAGTTAACAGTCCTTCAGTCATGGAAGAGGGGCATACAAGTCAGGGCCTGAGACAGATATTGGTGGTAGGACACTCTATTATTAGGAAGGTTGACAGGGTAATTTGTCATCCAGACCCTTTAAATAGAACAGTTTGCTGTCTTTCAGGGGCTTGTGTTAGGCATATTGTGGAGCATATTGATATATTGTTAGAGGGATGTGGGTCTGATCCTGCAGTCATGGTACATATTGGTACTAATGAAGGAATCAGCGGGAGATGGAGAGTCCTAAAAAATGACTTCAGGGAGTTAGGTAGGAAGCTTAAAGCAAGGACCTCCAAAGTAATATTTTCTGAGATATTACCAGTGCAGTGTGCTAATTCAGTAAGGCAGAAGAAGCTAAGGTCTGTTAATTCATGGTTAAAAACATGTTGTAAAAATGAGGAGTTTGACTTTTTAGAGCACTGGGCTGACTTTTCACTTGGGTACAATTTGTACAGTAAGGATGGATTGCATCTGAATGACATGGGTGCAGGTGTGTTGGGGAAAAGAATGGTAGCAAGTTTAGAGAATCTTTTAAACTAGGCAAAGGGGGGAGGGTCAGTTAGAACACAATAGAATAAAGAGATCAGTCTGTGAATCTGTCAGTCCTTTGATATCTCAAGGAAGAGATGACTTAAGAAATGTCACATTAGAAAGTATGGAGGAAAGCACACCAAGTATCAGCAGAAAGCACATGAAAATTAAATGTATGACAACAAATGCAAGAAGCATGACAGGTAAAATGGGGAGCTGACGCTCTTAGTTGCAGAAGAGGACTATGATGTTATCAGTATAACTGAAATTTGGTGGGATGAAACTCGGCACAAGGTTTGCACCCAGCTATGCCAACCTTTTTATGGGTAGATGGGAACAACAATTTATCCTGGAACATGGCTTGGGTGCAAACTTCATGCTTTTCAAACGGTATATAGATGATATTTTATTTTTTTTGGAAAGGAGATGAAAACAGTCTAGTAAATTTTGACATGAATAAAAATGACATAAGTCTAAAATTCACCTATACTATGAGTAAAGAAACAATAACATTTTTAGATTTGGACATTTTCGTAGAAAAGGGGGAACTGAATACTAAAAATAATTTCAAAGCCGTAGATGCAAATAATTATGTGCATGCCCAAAGTTGCCATCTGAATCGTTGGATTAAAAATATTCAGAAGGGACAATGTCTTAGAGTAAGAAGAAATTGTACTAGACTTATTAACTATGATTCACAAATTAAAACCTTAGAAAATAGGTTTCTAGAAAAAGGCTACAGAGCTGATGAAGTTAAAACCTCTATATTACAAGCTAGAGAAGTTGAGAGGAAAGACATCCTGTTTAAAGAATAAAAAAGTACAAAAAGCTATTTAGATGAGGATGCAGATACCTTAACGATTCATTTTGTAACAAAGTACAATGGTCATTATAAACATGTAGAGAAGATCATTAAGAAATATTGGCATCTTATACAAATGGACCCTGTTATAGGCAAGTTAATCCCGAATAAACCAACTATAATATATTGTAAAGCTAAAAATATGAAGAATATACTGGCCCCTAGTGATTTTAATGCTAAAAAATCCATTGGCAATAAAGAAAGAGACCTTTTAGTTAATAATCTAAATTAGTGATGTCGCGAACATAAAAATGTGGGTTCACGAACGGCGAACGCGAACTTCCACAACTGTTCGCAAACGGGGCGAACCGGGTGAACTGCCATAGACTTCAATAGGCAGGCGAACTTTAAAACCCACAGGGACTCTTTCTGGCCACAATAGTGATGGAAAAGTTGTTTCAAGGGGACTAACACCTGGACTGTGGCATGCTGGAGGGGGATCCATGGCAAAACCCCCATGGAAAATTACATAGTTGATGCAGAGTCTGGTTTTAATCCATAAAGGGCATAAATCACGTAACATTCCTAAATTGCTTGGAATAACGTGCTTTAAAACATCAGGTATGATGTTGTATCGATCAGGTAGTGTAAGGGTTACGCCCGCTTCACAGTGACAGACCTAACTCCCCGTTTAACACACCGCAAACAACCGTAAACAGTCCATTTGTACAACCGCAAACTCCCCATTTGCACAAGGTTGGATACCAAGCTAGCCATGTCCCGTTCCTTGTCCTCACTGATGTCATTGAAGGTCTCTTCCTCCACCCAGCTACGTACAACACCAAGGGTCCCCGAAAGGTGACAACAAGCCCCCTGGGACGCCTGCTGTGTTTGGTCTTCCACCTCCTCAAAGCCACCTTCCTCCTCTGACTCCTCTTCTTCAGACTCCACTCTCTGCATTGCCTCTCTCTGCGTTATTATAAGGTGTGTTAAGTAGTACTATTCCTATCAGTTTAATCCCTGTTACGTCCCCTATCAGGGGACGTGTATATGGCATCGATTTTAGGAACCGGGAGATGGAAAAAGATGCTTGGTCAATCCTCCTACTTCAAATTTAGCCGGATGATGGACCTCTTCAGCCCGATGATGGACCTCTTAAGCCCCCGCTTGGGCTTGGATGAAGACTTCGGAGCCTCTTCTGGACGGATCGGTGATACCCGGCGTGGTGAAGACAAGGTAGGAAGATCTTCAGGGGCTTAGTGTTAGGTTTATTTAAGGGGGGTTTGGGTTAGATTAGGGGTATGTGGGTGGTGGGTTGTAATGTTGGGGGGGTATTGTATGTTTTTTTTTACAGGCAAAAGAGCAGAATTCTTTGGGGCATGCCCCGCAAAAGGCCCTTTTAAGGGCTGGTAAGGTAAAAGAGCTTTTCAATTTTTATTTTAGAATAGGGTAGGGCATTTTTTTATTTTGGGGGGCTTTGTTATTTTATTAAGGGGCTTAGAGTAGGTGTAATTAGCTTAAAATTGTTGTAATCTTTTTATAATGTTTGTAAATTATTATTATTTTTTTTGTAACAATTCCTTTTTTCATTTTTGTACTTTAGTTAGTTTATTTAATTGTATTTATTTGTAGTTATTTGTATGTAATTAATTTATTGATAGTGCATCGTCAGGTTTAATTGTAATTTAGGTTAGGATTTATTTTACAGGTAATTTTGTAATTAATTTAACTAGGTAGCTATTAAATAGTTATTAACTATTTAATAGCTATTGTACCTGGTTAAAATAAATACAAAGTTGCCTGTAAAATAAATATTAATCCTAAAATAGCTACAATATAATTATAATTTATATTGTAGCTATATTAGGGTTTATTTTACAGGTAAGTATTTAGCTTTAAATAGGAATAATTTATTTAATAAGAAATAATTTATTTCATTAGATAAAAATTTAATTTAACTTAGGGGGTGTTAGTGTTAGGGTTAGACTTAGCTTTAGGGGTTAATAAATTTATTAGAGTAGCGGTGAGGTCCGGTCGGCAGATTAGGGGTTAATACTTGAAGTTAGGTGTCTGTGATGTTAGGGAGGGCAGATTAGGGGTTAATACTATTTATTATAGGGTTATTGAGGTGGGAGTGAGGCGGATTAGGGGTTAATAACATTATTATAGTAGCGGTGAGGTCCGGTCGGCAGATTAGGGGTTAATTGTAGGTAGGTGGCGGCGACGTTGGGGGTGGTAGATTAGGGGTTAATAAATATAATATAGGGATCAGCAGTGTTAGGGGCAGCAGATTAGGGGTACATAGGGATAACGTAGGTTGCGGCAGTGTACGGAGCGGCAGATTAGGGGTTAATAATAATATGCAGGGGTCAGCAATAGCGGGGGCGGCAGATTAGGGGTTAATAAGTGTAAGGTTAGGGGTGTTTAGACTCGGGGTACATGTTAGGGTGTTAGGTGCAGACTTAAGAAGTGTTTCCCCATAGGAAACAATGGGGCTGCGTTAGGAGCTGAACGCTGCTTTTTTGCAGGTGTTAGGTTTTTTTTCAGCTCAAACAGCCCCATTGTTTCCTATGGGGGAATCGTGCACGAGCACGTTTTTGAAGCTGGCCGCGTCCGTAAGCACCGCTGGTATTTATAGTTGCAGTGGCGGTAAATTATGCTATACGCTCCCTTTTTGGAGCCTAACGCAGCCCTTCTGTGAACTCTAAATACCTGCGGTATTTAAAAGGTGCGGGGGGAAAAAAGCACGCGTAGCTAACGCACCCCTTTGGCTGCAGAACTCTAAATCTAGCCGATAGTTAGCTAACCAAGGTAGTTAGGCAAACAAAGATTTAGAGTAACCAAATAAAATTATTTTATACTTTTAAGTTAAATATTTTAGCAAGAATGTGTGAGAATCTTATTCAGTGTACAGCTTGCCATATGTTTGCATCACTGGAGCAGCCACTTTAGGGATTATATGCTTGTGGTAAATGTGAGCATATTGTCTCTTTAGAATCTCATATTGGAGTTCTGGAGGAACGAATTGTAACACTGTATGAAATTCAGACACTTGAAAGGGGGAACTGAATACTAAAAATAATTTCAAAGCCGTAGATGCAAATAATTATGTGCATGCCCAAAGTTGCCATCTGAATCGTTGGATTAAAAATATTCAGAAGGGACAATGTCTTAGAGTAAGAAGAAATTGTACTAGACTTATTAACTATGATTCACAAATTAAAACCTTAGAAAATAGGTTTCTAGAAAAAGGCTACAGAGCTGATGAAGTTAAAACCTCTATATTACAAGCTAGAGAAGTTGAGAGGAAAGACATCCTGTTTAAAGAATAAAAAAGTACAAAAAGCTATTTAGATGAGGATGCAGATACCTTAACGATTCATTTTGTAACAAAGTACAATGGTCATTATAAACATGTAGAGAAGATCATTAAGAAATATTGGCATCTTATACAAATGGACCCTGTTATAGGCAAGTTAATCCCGAATAAACCAACTATAATATATTGTAAAGCTAAAAATATGAAGAATATACTGGCTCCTAGTGATTTTAATGCTAAAAAATCCATTGGCAATAAAGAAAGAGACCTTTTAGTTAATAATCTCAATTAGTGATGTCGCGAACATAAAAATGTGGGTTCACGAACGGCGAACGCGAACTTCCACAACTGTTCGCAAACGGGGCGAACCGGGTGAACTGCCATAGACTTCAATAGGCAGGCGAACTTTAAAACCCACAGGGACTCTTTCTGGCCACAATAGTGATGGAAAAGTTGTTTCAAGGGGACTAACACCTGGACTGTGGCATGCTGGAGGGGGATCCATGGCAAAACCCCCATGGAAAATTACATAGTTGATGCAGAGTCTGGTTTTAATCCATAAAGGGCATAAATCACGTAACATTCCGAAATTGCTTGGAATAACGTGCTTTAAAACATCAGGTATGATGTTGTATCGATCAGGTAGTGTAAGGGTTACGCCCGCTTCACAGTGACAGACCTAACTCCCCGTTTAACACACCGCAAACAACCGTAAACAGTCCATTTGCACAACCGCAAACTCCCCATTTGCACAAGGTTGGATACCAAGCTAGCCATGTCCCGTTCCTTGTCCTCACTGATGTCATTGAAGGTCTCTTCCTCCACCCAGCTACGTACAACACCAAGGGTCCCCGCAAGGTGACAACAAGCCCCCTGGGACGCCTGCTGTGTTTGGTCTTCCACCTCCTCAAAGCCACCTTCCTCCTCTGACTCCTCTTCTTCAGACTCCTCTCTCTGCATTGCCTCTCTCTGCGTTATTATAAGGTGTGTTAAGTAGTACTATTCCTATCAGTTTAATCCCTGTTACGTCCCCTATCAGGGGACGTGTATATGGCATCGATTTTAGGAACCGGGAGATGGAAAAAGATGCTTGGTCAATCCTCCTACTTCAAATTTGGGGCACTGCGCGTGCAATCTAATGTGCCACCAGATAGGAGTGATGTGTTAAGTAGTACTATTCTTATCAGTTTAATCCCTGTTACGTCCCCTATCAGGGGACGTGTATATGGCATCGATTTTAGGAACCGGGAGATGGAAAAAGATGCTTGGTCGGTCCTCCTACTTCAAATTTAGGGCACTGCGCGTGCAATCTAATGTGCCACCAGATAGGAGTGGTGTGTTAATTAGTTCTATTCTTATCAGTTTAATCCCTGTTATGTCCCCTATCAGGGGACGTGTATATGGCATCGATTTTAGGAACCGGGAAATGGAAAAAGATGCTTGGTCGGTCCTCCTACTTCAAATTTGGGGCACTGCGCATGCAATCTAATGTGCCAACAGATCGGAGTGGTGTGTTAAGTAGTACTATTCTTATCAGTTTAACCCCTGTTACGTCCCCTATCAGGGGACGTGTATATGGCATCGATTTTAGAAACCGGGAGATGGAAAAAGATGCTTGGTCGGTCCTCCTACTTCAAATTTGGGGCACTGTGCATGCAATCTAATGTGCCACCAGATAGGAGTAGATAGGAGTGGTGTGTTAAGTAGTACTATTCTTATCAGTTTAATCCCTGTTACGTCCCCTATCAGGGGACGTGTATATGGCATCGATTTTAGGAACCGGGAGATGGAAAAAGATACCTGGACGGTCCTCCTACTTCAAATTTGACGCACTGCGCGTGCAATCTAATGTGCCACCAGATAGGAGTGGTGTGTTAAATAGTTCTATTCTTATCAGTTTAATCCCTGTTACGTCCCCTATCAGGGGACGTGTATATGGCATCGATTTTAGGAACTGGGAGATGGAAAAAGATGCTTGGTCGGACCGCCTACTTCAAATTTGGGGCACTGCGCATGCAATCTAATGTGCCACCAGATAGGAGTGGTGTGTTAGGTAGTACTATTCCTATCAGTTTAATCCCAGTTATGTGCCTTTTTTTTGGTTTGGTTTTTTTTGGAGGCCAGAAAAATTAGGCATGTACACATGCCTGAAAAATTAGGTATTGTTGCAGCCGCTGCTATGTAGCAGCGGCCAGAAAAATTGATGTTTGTTTGACAGTTAGAAAGTGCCCTAAAACATTGCGGCTTGAACCCTAGTTGTTGGCGGATAAGTCACGCAAGTCATCCGGCATTCGAAGATAAAATACAGCAGCGTGTGTACCATTTGTAGCCCAAGGCAGCTCATCTCATCAGGCCTTTTTTACTCTAATTTATCTAAAAATGTCAGTCCCTTCGGGATCCATCCCTCATTCATTTTAATAAAGGTGAGATAATCAAGACTTTTTTGACCTAGGCGACTTCTCTTCTCAGTGACAATACCTCCTGCTGCACTGAAGGTCCTTTCTGACAGGACACTTGAAGCGGGGCAGGCCAGAAGTTTGATTGCAAATTGGGATAGCTCAGGCCACAGGTCAAGCCTGCACACCCAGTAGTCAAGGGGTTCATCGCTCCTCAGAGTGTCGATATCTCCAGTTAAGGCGAGGTAGTCTGCTACCTGTCGGTCGAGTCTTTCTCTGAGGGTGGACCCCGAAGGGCTGTGGCGATGCGTAGGACTTAAAAAGCTCTGCATGTCCTCCATCAACAACATGTCTGTAAAGCGTC
Source organism: Bombina bombina (assembly GCF_027579735.1). Taxonomy (NCBI): domain Eukaryota; kingdom Metazoa; phylum Chordata; class Amphibia; order Anura; family Bombinatoridae; genus Bombina; species Bombina bombina. The sequence goes on from NC_069501.1 coordinate 382,083,660, forward strand.
CTGTCATTGCCGGCGTGGTCGTGGGAGGAGGAGGAATAGTTTCACCTCTTCCCCTGTTAGATTCCCGTTGTGCTGTGACATCACCCTTATACGCTGTGTAAAGCATACTTTTTAATTTATTTTGGAACTGCTGCATCCTTTCCGACTTGCGGTAATTTGGTAACATTTCAGGCACTTTATGCTTATACCGGGGGTCTAGTAGCGTGGACACCCAGTACAGGTTGTTCTCCTTCAGCCTTTTTATATGAGGGTCCCTCAACAGGCACAACAGCATGAAAGACCCCATTTGCACAAGGTTGGATGCCGAGCTACTCATGTCCCGTTCCTCGTCCTCAGTGATCTCACTGAAGGTATCTTCTTCCCCCCAGTCACGTACAACACCACGGGTACCAGATAGGTGACAACGAGCACCCTGGGATGCCTGTTGTGGTTGGTCTTCCTCCTCCTCCTCACATCCACATTCTTCCTCTGACTCCTCTTCCTCACAATCCTCTTCCAGCATTGCCGCAGGTCCTGCAAGCGATGCTGATAAGGCTGTTTCTGGTGGTGATGGTGACCACAACTCTTCCTCTTCACACTCATCTACGGCCTGATCTAGCACTCTTCGCAGGGCACGCTCCAGGAAGAAAACAAATGGTATGATGTCGCTGATGGTGCCTTCGGTGCGATTGACTAGGTTTGTCACCTCCTCAATAGGACGCATGAGCCTACATGCATTGCGCATGTGCGTCCAGTAACGTGGCAAAAAAATTCCCAGCTCCGCAGAGGCTGTCCTAGCACCCCGGTCATACAAATAGTCGTTAACGGCTTTTTCTTGTTGAATCAGGCGGTCGAACATTAGGAGTGTTGAATTCCAATGTGTCGGGCTGTCACAAATCAAGCAACTCACTGGCATGTTGTTTCGGCACTGGATATATGAAAAGTGCGCCATGGCCGTGTAGGAACACCTGAAATGGCCACACACATTCCTGGCCTGCTTCAGGACGTCCTGTAAGCCTGGGTACTTATGCACAAAGCGTTGTACGATCAGATTACACACATGTGCCATGCACGGAATATGTGTCAACTTGCCCAAATTCAATGCCACCACCAAATTTTTTCCATTGTCACAAACTACTTTGCCGATCTCCAGTTGGTGCGGAGTCAGCCACTGATCCACCTGTGTGTTCAGGGCGGACAGGAGTGCTGGTCCGGTGTGACTCTCTGCTTTCAGGCAAGTCAACCCCAAGACGGCATGACACTACCATATCCGGGATGTGGAATAGTACCTGGGGAGCTGGGTGGGTGCCGTTGATGTGAAGCAAGATGCAGCAGCAGAAGAGGACTCAGCCGAGGAGGTTATGGAAGAGGATGGAGTAGGAGGAGTAGAGGAGGTGGCAGAAGGCCTGCCTGCAAGTCATGGCGGTGTCACAAACTCCTCTGCAGAGCCACGTATTCCATGCTTGGCAGCCGTCAGCACATTTACCCAATGCGCAGTGTAGGTGATATACCTGCCCTGACAATGCTTTGCAGACCAGGTATTAGTGTTCAGATGGACCCTTTCCCCAACACTGTGTGCCAGCCATGCCATTACTTCCTTTTGCACAATCGAGTACAGGTTGGGGATTGCCTTTTGTGCAAAGAAATTTCTGCCGGGTACCTTCCACTGCGGTTTCCCAATAGTTACAAATTTTTTGAACGCCTCAGACTCCACCAGGGGGTTGACTTTGTGACATTGGCTTCTTATGCTCAAACATGTCCTTGACAGACACCTGACTGTGGGCAGATGAGCAGGAACTGCTCAAGGTGAGACACGTAGTGGCGGATTGTTGAGAGGGGGCAAGGAGGACAGCAGTGGTTGACGTGGCTGAAGATGCTGGACCAGGAGGTGGATGGCGGCTTTGGGTTTGTGTGCTGCTTGTACTCATGTGTTGATCCCATAGGCGTTTGTGATGTGCGATCATGTGCCTTCGCAAAGCAGTTGTACCTAGGTGGGTGTTGGAATTCCCACGACTCACGTTTCTTTTGGCACAGGTTGCAAATGGCATCGCTGTTGTCAGAGGCAGACACACACAAAAAATGCCACACTGCTGAGCTCTGCAATGACGGCATTCTGGTGGTGGCAACAGCATGCGTTGATTGGCGTGCTGTCTGGCTGACCCCGGGTGCTGATGCATGCTGTCGGATTGTGCCACTAGCTCCTTGCGATGACCTCCCCCTGCTTCCAACTCGTCTCCTCCTCCTCTCTGTCTCCCCATCTGAACTTTCCCCCTCTTCTTCTTCTCTTCTAGTGGGCACCCACGTGAAATCCACAGACGCATCGTCATCATCAACCGCTTCACTTGTATCTGACAACTCAGCAAAGGAAGCAGCAGCGGGTACAACATCATCATCATCACACCATACGTCCATGTATGTAATGCTGCCTAACTGAGACATATCCCTGTTATCTACATCCTCTGGCAATAATGGTTGCGCATCACTATAACTCATTTCTTCCAACTGATGTGTAAATAACTCCTCTGACAGATCAAGTGAAGCGGCTGTGGTGCTAGTGTTGGTTGTGGCGGCAGGCGGGCGAGTGGTAACTTGAGAGGTGCTCGAAGCTAAGCTGGAGGAGGATGGTTTGTCAAGGTTCCGAGCGGAAGCTGTAGAAGATTGGGTGGCCTGTGTTAGCCAGTCAACTATGTCCTCAGAACTGTTCGAGTTCGGGGTATATGGCCTCTGAACACTGGACATTATTCTAGGGCCAAAGGGAATCACAGCACCATAAACACGACGGCCCCTGCGGGTTGGCCTGCCTCTGCCTGTCATTTTTTTTTTTATTAGTGGTACTATGCGTGCAAGATACTGTGACAACAGATATGAGTAGCACTGTGCACTGGCAGAAGTTGGCAGAGCAGACGCTGTAGGCCTGACACACACTCTTGCAGACAACTAACTGCTATTCAATCTATTACAGTCAAAATTGTATTTTTTTTTTAAATGTACACTACTGTTACCCTAGATATGAGTTGCACTGGGGTGACACTGTGCCCTGGCAGGCACTGAAACGCACTCGTGTGAAGGAAACTGACTGCTATTATTTCACAGTCAAAAAAGTGTTTTTTTTTTTAAATGTACACTACTGTTACACCAGATATGAGTTGCACTGGGGTGACACTGTGCCCTGGTAGGCACTGAAACGCACACATGTGAAGGAAACTGACTGTTATTATTTCACAGTCAAAAAAGTGTTGTTTTTTTTAAATGTACACTACTGTTACACCAGATATGACTTGCACTGGGGTGACACTGTGCCCTGGCCGGCACTGAAACGCACACGTGTGAAGGAAACTGATTGATATTATTTAACACAGTCAAAAAAGTGTTGTTTTTTTTTAAATTTACACTACTGTTACACCAGATATGAGTTGCACTGGGGTGACACTGTGCCCTGGCAGGCACTGAAACGCACACGTGTGAAGAAAACTGACTGCTATTGTCCTGCCTCAATGAGGCATAGAATATTACATAGCCTCTGTTATGTTCATGTTGTTATAGTTAAGAAATCATATATTTTATGCCATTGTTTTCTAGGCTTCCCTGTGTTTGTTCTGTACTGCCATCTACTGACACTTTTTGGTAATGCTCCTGTTTTCCAGTATCTTACCACTGACCTTACTATGCATTTCCTTTTTGTGTATTACTCCGCCCTTGTAGTTTTATGATGTTTTCCTGTGTCATGGCTGAAGCTAACAGCCTCATGTAACAAGCACTCATGTTAATACATTGCAAGCTACGATCAGTATCATCTTTTGACCGCAAAATACTTTAACCATTCATTCATCTGCTGTATTCATTATCTGCTGTAACCTGATATTCAGAATAAAGCAACTTTGTGGATGAACAAGGTATTGGTGAGTTCAGCTATCTGAAAAGGATTGTCTGCAGTGATTGTATCTTCTTATACAGGCCAGGCATAGAGGTCTCAGCAAGGGATAGATCATTATTACAACTATCTGAGTCAGAATACACAAAAGATGTATAGAATTCCTACAGCCTGCTATGTATATGTGTGTGTTTAATCTGCAATCAAGCTCAGGGTCATCCGCCATCTTGTGAAAGCACATGTTTACTGCACTTCATCTGAATGTTGGAAACTGTTTCTCTGCATTGAACTGTTACCCCATCTGTCTAAGCTGCTGTCTGTCTTCTTAAAGAGACAGTACCATTTTTTGCAAAACTTGTAAAAATGTCTAGACAAGGCTCTGAGCACTCTTTTATAGCCGAACCTATGCAGATACATCATGCCTCTGAACCCACAGATGTACAGGGAGCAGATCCTGCAGATATTGCTGAACAGAGTGTAAGACCCAAACGTACAATAAAACCCAGAGAAAACATAAACTCAGAGAAAACTATGAATTCACTAGAGATGAGTACTCCAGCAATCTGTCAGACCTATGAGACAGAATTTCACAATGCATGTCAGTTTTGTCACACTTTAATGATCAACCAGCCAAATTGAGAGACTCTATAGATCACCTATCTGCTGCATATGAACGCTACCAGCGGCTGTCTGCAAAATACACAGCCTTCTTACAGGACTTTAATATAGAGGACTCTTCAGCAGAACTGACTAGGACTGATGCACTGGACCAACATAGAGATCTCTTAGTGCAAATGGCTAAAGAAAAGGCAGAGTTCCGCATTGCTCAACTGCAGGAGACCAGATCTCATAGATCCACATCAACTAAGCTCACTGCACGTTCTTCTAGATCCTCTCGCTCCAGAAGTTCAACATTAAGTGGCAAGCTAATAGAGGCCCGTGCTGATGCAGAATAAAAAAAGTGCAAAGCTCCTTTATCAGAAGGGAAGCAGAATTGGAAGCCCAAAGCAAAGCACAAATAGCTGCCCAGGAAGCACAAAGCAAAGCACAAATAGCTGCCCAGCAAGCAAAGGTGGATTCCCAAATAAAGGTTTTGCAAATGGAAAAGAAAGAAGCAGCAGCCCTAGCAAGGCTGAAAGTCCTTGAACAAGCAATGGGAGAAAGTACTAATTCAGATTGCCATATCCCAGCATATCTGGAAGACCCAGTTGAACGCACTAGTAAATACGTGCTAAAGCATAATATTTGCAACGATACAGTCATCTCCTGTGCCTACTACTAACACCATCGTTCTTAATTTCAACACAGAGACCTCTCCGCACCAAATGCCTGAGCCTCTTCAAATCCACAACACAAGTGCATCTAAGCAGCAAACCGCATCACCTCCCGCTGACAATAAGGTGACTTCCAGTGACAAGCCGCAGCTCAAGCCACAGCCAGCAGAATCCTTAGAGACTACACCACAGTTGAATGCTCTTGCAACATCATTTTATCCTGGTAAACTTCACCCTTCTTCACCAAAGAACTTTCGCACCCAAGGGGTTCCTCAAGTTACTTTGGCACCAAAGAGTGAGAGATCAGACTTGACTGACTTTGCCAGATACATGATACGCCGTGAGCTCATTAACACAAGCCTCTCAAGGTTTGACGACTGTCCAGAGAGCTACAGGGCCTGGAGATCAACCTTCAAGGCTGCTACCGCTGATCTCGACTTGATTTGCTCATAAAGTGGCTGGGGCCGGAATCCGCAGATCGTGTTAAAAGACTGAGAACAGTACATGTTGACCACCCAGATGCAGGCCTTGTTGCTGCATGGGCAAGACTTGAGCAAGCCTATGGTAGCTCTGAAGCCATAGAAAGCGCTCTGTTCAAGAGACTGCAAAACTTCCCAAAAATAGGAAACAAAGACTATCGCAAGCTCCAAGAATTAAGTGACCTCCTCATGGAGCTAGAGTTGGCAAAGACAGATCCATGTCTACCTGGACTAAGCTTTCTGGACACTGCTCATGGTGTCAATCCTGTGGTGTCTAAACTGCCATATAACCTGCAAGAGAAATGGGCACAACAGGGCTCAAGATACAAAAGAGACTATAACGTATCCTTTCCTCCATTTTCATACTTTTGCAGGTACATCAGCGATCAAGCCTGGATGAGAAACGATCCCAGCTTCAGCTTCTGCGAACCCAACTTGCCTGCTTCATCATCCTTACCAACATCATCAAGGTATGATAATACAGCAGTTAAACATAGAGACTTTAATAGAGCAATATCTGTTAAAAGGACAGACATCTCATCACCCGTATCCTCTCCTGTAAACCAGAGTGACTCAGGCGAGAGAGATAAAGACCCTAATCGTCAGTGCCCTATTCACAAGAAGCCTCACCCTCTTAAGAAATGTTGTGGGCTTAGGGCAAAGACTTTACAAGAGCACAGGGAGATTCTCCAGAAACTTGGAGTATGCTATAGGTGTTGTGCTTCTTATGGTCACTTTGCTAAAGACTGTAAAGATGTTATAAAGTGCACAGAATGCAGTAGCGACAGACACGTTACAGCTATGCATCCTACTCCACTTCCAGACAACCCACAGCAGCTAACTGATTCCACCCCTGTCTCAATTCATGGCGGGGAGCAACAAAGTCGTGCTCCAGTCACAGCGAGTGTTTCCTCTGCATGCACAGAAGTCTGTGGAGAAGGCTTAGACTACAAATGCTGTGCCAAGGTATGTCTAGTCAAGATTTACCCACAGGATCAACCTGAGAAAGTTGCTAGAATGTATGCTATCATAGATGAACAGAGCAACAGATCCCTGGTTAAGCCTAAATTCTTTGAGATCTTCGGCATAGGGGGTCATGCAACACCGTATACTCTCAGAACCTGCTCTGGTCGTGTAGAGGCCTTTGGCAGAAGGGCCAATGGATTCATGGTCTCTCATATCAAAGGAAATGAAGGCATACCCCTACCAACATTAGTTGAGTGTGACCAGATACCAGGCGAAAGGGAAGAGATTCCTACTCCAGAGGCTGCCTATCACCATCCTCACTTAAGGCACCTTGTTGATGAGATTCCGGCAATGGACCTGAATGCTGAAATCTTGGTCCTGCTAGGAAGAGACATTCTCAGAGTACATAAAGTACGCGAGCAGTGCAATGGACCTGACAATGCCCCTTATGCACAAAGACTTGATCTAGGCTGGGTGATAGTGGGCGATGTAAGCTTGAATAGTATGCGTACATCATCTGAGATCCACTCCTTCAAATCTTACATATTAGAAAATGGACGTGCATCCCACTTCAAACAGTGCTCTCGCCATTATGAAGTAAGGGAGAAGCCTCCTGACATCATCCAAATACCTGATGTTACTCCTATCCTTTGTGATGACAATCCGGGTACCACAGTGTTTTGTACTTCAAGTGATGACAACAAAATAGCCTTGTCAGTTGAAGACAGGAAATCATCTAAGCCCAAACAATGGCATTATGTTCCATCTGAAATTAATCCTGCAGATCATGCCACCAGGCCAGTGTCTGCAAGTGTCTTTGCAAATTCTTCTTGGTTAACAGGCCCTGAATTCCTGCTGGATCATCCAGAAGAAACCACAGCTGATGTCTTCAGTTTTCTAGAACCTGACAACGATCCAGAGATTCGTCCTGAAGTAAAAACCCTTGTCACCAGAACTGAACAAAGACTCGTCTTGGGCTGTCAACGCTTTGAACGTTTCTCCAAGTGGACAAGGCTTGTACGTACCATTGCAAGGTTAGTCCACTTTGCACACTGTTTTCACACAAAGCCCACAGATGCTCACTGTCAAGATTGGCACGTGTGCCAAAGGTTTCTTTCTGCAAAGGATATTGCTGAAAGTAAACTGTTCATAATACGCAGTTTACAACAGGATGTCTTTGGCTCAGAAAGTAAATGTATCCGAGACAAGAGGGGCATTCCAAAAAACAGTCCTATAGCTAACCTGAACCCATTCTTTGACAATAATCATTCCGAGCCAGCTCCACCACTTCAAAAACTCCAAGAGTGCTGGTACCTGCCTTTCTTCAGAGTGTATCATCCACATAAGCTAAAACAAATCAGGGTAGTGTTCGACTCCGGTGGCCAAGCAAATAGCAAACGATGGGCAGTGCTGTTCACTTGCATGAGTGTGCATGCAGTACCCATTGAAGTAATAGAATATATGGATGCCTCAAGTTTCATAAATGCTCTAAGGCGATTTCTTGCCTTCAGAGGACCAGTCAAAACATTAAGATCTGACTGTGGAACTAATTTCGTTGGAGCCTGTCGAGAGCTACATCTCAACTCTAGGCCAATTCAAGACCTTTTAACTGAAAAGGGCTGTACATGGATTTTCAATCCTCCTCATTCTTCCCATATGGGTGGCTCCTGGGAGAGAATGATAGGCATCACACGTAAAATACTGGACTCCATGCTTATGGACTTGAAATCCACAAGACTCACCCATGAGATTCTAACCACCTTCCTGGCAGAAACATCTGCCATAATCAATTCAAGACCACTTGTTCCAGTTTCTGTAGATCCAGAGGCCCCAACTCTCCTGTCTCCAGCTACTCTTCTTACCCAGAAGCTTGGGTCTGTTCCTGTTCCCCTGGAGACTTTAAAACAGGAAATCTGTGCTACAATCAGTGGAAGCGAGTACAACACCTTGCCAACTGCTTCTGGAATCGTTGGAAGATGGAGTATCTCTCTACTCTGCAAGGACGCAGGAAATGGCAACGTCTGAACCCTAACTTCAAGGTTGGAGATCTTGTTCTCCTCAAGGACCAGCAAGCTGAAAGAATCGAATGGCTCATTGGACTGATTGTAAAGAGCATTCCTAGTGATTATGGAAAGGTGCGTAAGGTGGAGGTGAAAGTTGCAAGACAAGGGACTATAAAAACTTTCATCAGACCGATCACGGAACTTATCTTGCTCTTGCCCCTTGGAGACTGAACTTACTTATGTATGCTGTTGGATTCTTCCTGTGACTTCAAGAAGGAAGTATCTTGAACTTTAATTGACACAACTTGAAGTTTATATTATTGTTGTTGTTGCATTATATGTATGTTCTCCTTATATCTTGAGCAAGCCTATGGTAGCTCTGAAGCCATAGAAAGCGCTCTGTTCAAGAGACTGCAAAACTTCCCAAAAATAGGAAACAAAGACTATCGCAAGCTCCAAGAATTAAGTGACCTCCTCATGGAGCTAGAGTTGGCAAAGACAGATCCATGTCTACCTGGACTAAGCTTTCTGGACACTGCTCATGGTGTCAATCCTGTGGTGTCTAAACTGCCATATAACCTGCAAGAGAAATGGGCACAACAGGGCTCAAGATACAAAAGAGACTATAACGTATCCTTTCCTCCATTTTCATACTTTTGCAGGTACATCAGCGATCAAGCCTGGATGAGAAACGATCCCAGCTTCAGCTTCTGCGAACCCAACTTGCCTGCTTCATCATCCTTACCAACATCATCAAGGTATGATAATACAGCAGTTAAACATAGAGACTTTAATAGAGCAATATCTGTTAAAAGGACAGACATCTCATCACCCGTATCCTCTCCTGTAAACCAGAGTGACTCAGGCGAGAGAGATAAAGACCCTAATCGTCAGTGCCCTATTCACAAGAAGCCTCACCCTCTTAAGAAATGTTGTGGGCTTAGGGCAAAGACTTTACAAGAGCACAGGGAGATTCTCCAGAAACTTGGAGTATGCTATAGGTGTTGTGCTTCTTATGGTCACTTTGCTAAAGACTGTAAAGATGTTATAAAGTGCACAGAATGCAGTAGCGACAGACACGTTACAGCTATGCATCCTACTCCACTTCCAGACAACCCACAGCAGCTAACTGATTCCACCCCTGTCTCAATTCATGGCGGGGAGCAACAAAGTCGTGCTCCAGTCACAGCGAGTGTTTCCTCTGCATGCACAGAAGTCTGTGGAGAAGGCTTAGACTACAAATGCTGTGCCAAGGTATGTCTAGTCAAGATTTACCCACAGGATCAACCTGAGAAAGTTGCTAGAATGTATGCTATCATAGATGAACAGAGCAACAGATCCCTGGTTAAGCCTAAATTCTTTGAGATCTTCGGCATAGGGGGTCATGCAACACCGTATACTCTCAGAACCTGCTCTGGTCGTGTAGAGGCCTTTGGCAGAAGGGCCAATGGATTCATGGTCTCTCATATCAAAGGAAATGAAGGCATACCCCTACCAACATTAGTTGAGTGTGACCAGATACCAGGCGAAAGGGAAGAGATTCCTACTCCAGAGGCTGCCTATCACCATCCTCACTTAAGGCACCTTGTTGATGAGATTCCGGCAATGGACCTGAATGCTGAAATCTTGGTCCTGCTAGGAAGAGACATTCTCAGAGTACATAAAGTACGCGAGCAGTGCAATGGACCTGACAATGCCCCTTATGCACAAAGACTTGATCTAGGCTGGGTGATAGTGGGCGATGTAAGCTTGAATAGTATGCGTACATCATCTGAGATCCACTCCTTCAAATCTTACATATTAGAAAATGGACGTGCATCCCACTTCAAACAGTGCTCTCGCCATTATGAAGTAAGGGAGAAGCCTCCTGACATCATCCAAATACCTGATGTTACTCCTATCCTTTGTGATGACAATCCGGGTACCACAGTGTTTTGTACTTCAAGTGATGACAACAAAATAGCCTTGTCAGTTGAAGACAGGAAATCATCTAAGCCCAAACAATGGCATTATGTTCCATCTGAAATTAATCCTGCAGATCATGCCACCAGGCCAGTGTCTGCAAGTGTCTTTGCAAATTCTTCTTGGTTAACAGGCCCTGAATTCCTGCTGGATCATCCAGAAGAAACCACAGCTGATGTCTTCAGTTTTCTAGAACCTGACAACGATCCAGAGATTCGTCCTGAAGTAAAAACCCTTGTCACCAGAACTGAACAAAGACTCGTCTTGGGCTGTCAACGCTTTGAACGTTTCTCCAAGTGGACAAGGCTTGTACGTACCATTGCAAGGTTAGTCCACTTTGCACACTGTTTTCACACAAAGCCCACAGATGCTCACTGTCAAGATTGGCACGTGTGCCAAAGGTTTCTTTCTGCAAAGGATATTGCTGAAAGTAAACTGTTCATAATACGCAGTTTACAACAGGATGTCTTTGGCTCAGAAAGTAAATGTATCCGAGACAAGAGGGGCATTCCAAAAAACAGTCCTATAGCTAACCTGAACCCATTCTTTGACAATAATCATTCCGAGCCAGCTCCACCACTTCAAAAACTCCAAGAGTGCTGGTACCTGCCTTTCTTCAGAGTGTATCATCCACATAAGCTAAAACAAATCAGGGTAGTGTTCGACTCCGGTGGCCAAGCAAATAGCAAACGATGGGCAGTGCTGTTCACTTGCATGAGTGTGCATGCAGTACCCATTGAAGTAATAGAATATATGGATGCCTCAAGTTTCATAAATGCTCTAAGGCGATTTCTTGCCTTCAGAGGACCAGTCAAAACATTAAGATCTGACTGTGGAACTAATTTCGTTGGAGCCTGTCGAGAGCTACATCTCAACTCTAGGCCAATTCAAGACCTTTTAACTGAAAAGGGCTGTACATGGATTTTCAATCCTCCTCATTCTTCCCATATGGGTGGCTCCTGGGAGAGAATGATAGGCATCACACGTAAAATACTGGACTCCATGCTTATGGACTTGAAATCCACAAGACTCACCCATGAGATTCTAACCACCTTCCTGGCAGAAACATCTGCCATAATCAATTCAAGACCACTTGTTCCAGTTTCTGTAGATCCAGAGGCCCCAACTCTCCTGTCTCCAGCTACTCTTCTTACCCAGAAGCTTGGGTCTGTTCCTGTTCCCCTGGAGACTTTAAAACAGGAAATCTGTGCTACAATCAGTGGAAGCGAGTACAACACCTTGCCAACTGCTTCTGGAATCGTTGGAAGATGGAGTATCTCTCTACTCTGCAAGGACGCAGGAAATGGCAACGTCTGAACCCTAACTTCAAGGTTGGAGATCTTGTTCTCCTCAAGGACCAGCAAGCTGAAAGAATCGAATGGCTCATTGGACTGATTGTAAAGAGCATTCCTAGTGATTATGGAAAGGTGCGTAAGGTGGAGGTGAAAGTTGCAAGACAAGGGACTATAAAAACTTTCATCAGACCGATCACGGAACTTATCTTGCTCTTGCCCCTTGGAGACTGAACTTACTTATGTATGCTGTTGGATTCTTCCTGTGACTTCAAGAAGGAAGTATCTTGAACTTTAATTGACACAACTTGAAGTTTATATTATTGTTGTTGTTGCATTATATGTATGTTCTCCTTATATCTTTCAGGTCTTCAAGACATCTATGCATAACTTCCGTTATGATTTAAATAGTGACATTTATTATGCCAGACGGGGAGTGTGCTGCCTCAATGAGGCATAGAATATTTCATAGCCTCTGTTATGTTCATGTTGTTATAGTTAAGAAATCATATATTTTTATGCCATTGTTTTCTAGGCTTCCTTGTGTTTGTTCTGTACTGCCATCTACTGACACTTTTTGGTAATGCTCCTGTTTTCCAGTATCTTAACTCTGACCTTACTATGCATTTCCTTTTTGTGTATTACTCCGCCCTTGTAGTTTTATGATGTTTTCCTGTGTCATGGCTGCAGCTAACAGCCTCATGTAACAAGCACTCATGTTAATACATTGCAAGCTACGATCAGTATCATCTTTTGACCGCAAAATACTTTAACCATTCATTCATCTGCTGTATTCATTATCTGCTGTAACCTGATATTGAGAATAAAGCAACTTTGTGGATGAACAAGGTATTGGTGAATTCAGCTATCTGACAAGGATTGTCTGCAGTGATTGTATCTTCTTATACAGGACAGGCATAAAGGTCTCAGCAAGGGATAGATCATTATTACAACTATATGAGTCAGAATAGCTATTATTTAACACAGTCAAAAAAGTGTTGTTTTTTTTAAATGTACACTACTGTTACACCAAATATGAGTTGCACTGGGGGGACACTGTGCCCTGGCAGGCACTGAAACGCACTCGTGTGAAGGAAACTGACTGCTATTATTTCACAGTCAAAAAAGTATTGTTATTTTAACCCCTTAATGACCAAGGACGTACGCCACACGTCCTCAAAAAAAATTCAGTTAATGACCGAGGACGTGTGGCGTACGTCCTTGGTCTGGAAAGCAGCTGGAAGCGATCCTGCTCGCTTCCAGCTGCTTTCCGGTTATTGCAGTGATGCCTCGATATGGAGGCATCCTGCAATAACCCCCCTTGGCCATCCGATGCAGAGAGAGCCACTCTGTGGCCCTCTCTGCACCGGACATCGGTGGCCGGTATCGTTGGTGGGTGGGAGCAACTCTGGGAGGCGGGTGGGCGGCCATCGATGTGCCGAGTGGAGAGAAGGGGGGCGGGATCGGGGGCGGAACCGTCGGGAGCGCGCACGGGAGCGCGCGCGTGCACGGGGGGCGGAGGGCGGGCGCGTGCACGGGGCGGGAGCTACACTATGGAAAAATAAGGCTGTGAAAAGTGAAAATAAAAAGTTTAAAATGTTACAAATAAACAGCTAAGGGATCTGGAAGGGGTGGGGGGATGGTCTTGGGGGGGGGGAAGCTACACTACAGAAAAGGGATTTTTTTTTAAAAAAAAAGCACATTTGTTACTAAACTGGGTACTGGCAGACAGCTGCCAGTACCCAAGATGGCGCCCATTAAGGCAGAGGGGGAGGGTTAGAGAGCTGTTTGGTGGGGGATCAGTGAGGTTGGGGACTAAGGGGGGATCCTACACAGCAGCATATGTAAATATGCCAAAAAAAAAAAAAGCCCAAGTATAGCTTTTATTTTAGTACTGGCAGAGTTTCTGCCAGTACTTAAGATGGCGGGGACAATTGTGGGGTGGGGGAGGGAAGAGAGCTGTTTGGGAGGGATCAGGGGGTCTCATGTTTCAGGTGGGAGGCTGAGCTCTACACTAAAGCTAAAATTAACCCTGCAAGCTACATAATTAACCCCTTCACTGCTAGCCATAATACATGTGTGAAATGCAGTGGCATTTGGCAGCCTTCTAATTACCAAAAAGCAACGCCAAAGCCTTATATGTCTGATATTTCTGAACAAAGGGGATCCCAGAGAAGCATTTACAACCATTTGTGCCATAATTGCACAAGCTGTTTGTAAATGATTTCAGTGAGAAACCTAAAATTGTGAAAAATTTAACGTTTTTTTTAATTTGATCGCATTTGGCGGTGAAATGGTGGCATGAAATATACCAAAATTGGCCTAGATCAATACTTGGGGTTGTCTACTACACTACACTAAAGCTAAAAGTATCCCTAAAAGCTCCCTACATGCTCCATAATTAACCCCTTCACTGCTGGGCATAATACACGTGTAGTGCGCAGTGGCATTTAGCAGCCTTCTAATTACTAAAAAGCAACGCCAAAGCCATATATGTCTGCTATTTCTGAACAAAGGGGATCCCAGAGAAGCATTTACAACCATTTAAGCCATAATTGCACAAGCCGTTTGTAAATAATTTCAGGGAGAAACCAAAAGTTTGTGAAAAAATTAGTAAAAAAGTGAACGATTTTTTGTATTTAATCGCATTTGGCGGTGAAATGGTGGCATGAAATATACCAAAATGGGCCTAGATGAATACTTTGGGATGTCTACTAAAAAAAAATATATACATGTCAATGGCTATTCAGAGATTCCTGAAAGATATTAGTGTTCTAATGTAACTAGCGCTAATTTTGAAAAGAAATGGTTTGGAAATAGCAAAGTGCTACTTGTATTTATGGCCCTATAAGTTACAAAAAAAGCAAAGAACATGTAAACATTGGGTATTTCTAAACTCAGGACAAAATTTAGAAACTATTTAGCATGGGTGTTTTTTGGTGGTTGTAGATGTGTAACAGATTTTGGGGGTCAAAGTTAGAAAAAGTGTGTTTTTTTCCATTTTTTCCTCATATTTTATAATTTTTTTTATAGTAAATTATAAGATATGATGAAAATAATGGTATCTTTAGAAAGTCCATTTAATGGCGAGAAAAACGGTATATAATATGTGTGGGTACAGTAAATGAGTAAGAGGAAAATTACAGCTAAACACAAACACAGCAGAAAAGTAAAAATAGCCTTGGTCCCAAACGGACAGAAAATGGAAAAGTGCTGTGGTCATTAAGGGGTTAAATGTTCAATACTGTTACACCAGATATGAGTTGCACTGGGGTGACACTGTGCCCTGGCAGGCACTGAAACGCACACGTATGAAGGAAACTGACTGCTATTATTTAACACAGTCAAAAAAGTGTTGTTTTTTTTTAAATGTACACTACTGTTACACCAGATATGAGTTGCACTGAGGTGACACTGTGCCCTGGCAGGCACTGAAACGCACACGTGTGAAGGAAACTGACTGCTATTATTAAACACAGTCAAAAAAGTTTTTTTTTAAATGTACACTACTGTTACACCAGATATGAGTTGCACTGGGGTAACACTGTGCCCTGGCAGGCACTGAAACACACACGTGTGAAGGAAACTGACTGCTATTATTTAACACAGTCAAAAAAGTGTTGTTTTTTTTAAATGTACACTACTGTTACACCAGATATGAGTTGCACTGGGGTGACACTGTGCCCTGGCAGACACTGAAACGCACACGTGTGAAGGAAACTGACTGCTATTATTTAACACAGTCAAAAAAGTGTTGTTTTTTTAAAATGTACACTACTGTTACACCAGATATGAGTTGCACTGGGGTTAAACTGTGCCCTGGCAGGCACTGAAATGCACACGTTTGAAGGAAACTGACTGCTATTATTTAACACAGTCAAAAAAGTGTTGTTTTTTTTAAATGTACACTACTGTTACACCAGATATGAGTTGCACTGGGGTGACACTGTGCCCTGGCAGGCACTGAAACGCACACGTGTGAAGGAAACTGACTGCTATTATTTAACACAGTCAAAAAAGTGTTTTTTTTTTTTAAATGTACACTACTGTTACACCAGATATGAGTTGCACTGGGGTTAAACTGTGCCCTGGCAGGCACTGAAATGCACACGTTTGAAGGAAACTGACTGCTATTATTTAACACAGTCAAAAAAGTGTTGTTTTTTTTAAATGTACACTACTGTTACACCAGATATGAGTTGCACTGGGGTGACACTGTGCCCTGGCAGGCACTGAAACGCACACGTGTGAAGGAAACTGACTGCTATTATTTAACACAGTCAAAAAAGTGTTGTTTTTTTAAAATGTACACTACTGTTACACCAGATATGAGTTGCACTGGGGTGACACTGTGCCCTGGCAGGCACTGAAACGCACACGTGTGAAGGAAACTGACTGCTATTATTTAACACAGTCAAAAAAGTGTTGTTTTTTTTAAATGTTCACTACTGTTACACCAGATATGAGTTGCACTGGGGTGACACTGTGCCCTGGCAGGCACTGAAACGCACACGTGTGAAGGAAACTGACTGCTATTATTTAACACAGTCAAAAAAGTGTTGTTTTTTTTAAATGTACACTACTGTTACACCAGATATGAGTTGCACTGGGGTGAAACTGTGCCCTGGCAGACACTGAAATGCACACGTTTGAAGGAAACTGACTGCTATTATTTAACACAGTCAAAAAAGTGTTGTTTTTTTTAAATGTACACTACTGTTACACCAGATATGAGTTGCACTGGGGTGACACTGTGCCCTGGCAGGCAGGCACTGAAACGCACACGTGTGAAGGAAAGTGACTGCTATTATTTCACAGTCAAAAAAGTGTTGTTTTTTTTTAAATGTACACTACTGTTACACCAGATATGAGTTGCACTGGGGTGACACTGTGCCCTGGCAGGCACTGAAACGCACACGTGTGAAGCAAACTGACTGCTATTATTTAACACAGTCAAAAAAGTGTTGTTTTTTTTAAAATGTACACTACTGTTACACCAGATATAAGTTGCACTGGGGTGACACTGTGCCCTGGCAGGCAGGCACTGAAACGCACACGTGTGAAGCAAACTGACTGCTATTATTTAACACAGTCAAAAAAGTGTTGTTTTTTTAAAATGTACACTACTGTTACACCAGATATGAGTTGCACTGGGGTGAAACTGTGCCCTGGCAGGCACTGAAACGCACACGTGTGAAGAAAACTGACTGCTATTATTTAACACAGTCAAAAAAGTGTTGTTTTTTTTAAATTTACACTACTGTTAAACCAGATATGAGTGGTGGCACTGGGCAAGTGGGCACAGTATACGCTGTGAGCCTGACACAGACGCTGGCAGGCAGGCAACTGCAATTAGATTACACAGGAAAAAAAAAAAAAGCAGACTGATGTTCTAGCCCTAAAAAGGGCTTTTTGGGGTGCTGTCCTTACAGCAGAGATCAGATGAGTCCTTCAGGACTGTAGTGGACACTGAATACACTAGCCTAGCTATCGATTTCCCTATTAAATCAGCAGCAGCTACACTGCCCCTCCTCTCACTAAGAATGCAGCTTCCGAATGAATCTAAAATGGATGCTGTCCAGGAGGTAGGTAGGGTCTGGGAGGGAGGGTCTGCTGCTGATTGGCTGGAATGTGCCTGCTGACTGTGAAGTACAGGGTCAAAGTTTTACTCAATGATGACAAATAGGGGGCGGATCGAACATTGCATATGTTCGCCCGCCGCGGCGAACGCAAACATGCTATGTTCGCCGGGAACTATTTGCCGGCGAACTATTCTCAACATCACTAATCTCAATGGATATTTCCCGTGTTACAGCTGCAGAGCCTGCAAACACAGTACAAAACTAAAACAGTACATTTCCACCAACACCCAAAAAGAATATAAAATCTCAGATACCATTCGGTGCAGTGATAAAGGGGTGATCTACCTCATTCAATGCACATGCCAAAAGCAGTATTTAGGCAAAACATCACGCACCTTACGCACCAGAATCCATGACCATCTAAACTTGAATGAAAAAGGAGATCAAGAAACAAGGTTATACGAACACTTTAGAAATGGACATAAAAATAACATTAAGGATTTTAAATTCTGGGGTATTTGCAAGGTTAAAAAACCATGGAGGGGAGGAGATTTTGAAAAAGTGCTTTTACTAAAAGAAGCACAAATGATTTATGATATGGGCACTCTTTTCCCACTCTGCCTTAATTCAGAGCTAGATCTCAATCCCTTTATTCTAGATTAGATAGAACAAGTACATCTAACAGCACTTAGTTTAATTATCGATTTACACTATTATAGTGGCTAATTTATCGACTGAAGCACATTCAAGATAGTGAGTTATTCACAAAGCTGATCTAGGTTGGTCTTATCAAATATATTAAAATAATTGCAAAAGTTAGAGCATAACTTTAGCATAACTTTGTTACAGGCAAAATACTACATACATTGAAATGAATATATTATAAAATAAAGAATCCCTTACACCATACGTTTATATATATGTATATGTATAAAGTTTAGTGATTTTCTATCTTCCATCTATTAGTTTTTATTGTTTTTTATTGGTTTTTATTCGTTTTCATAATAACGATTCTTTACGCTTATCTCCATTATGGTTCTCTAATGATGACCATTAAGAACTGTAATTAAAAACTTTCTTAATCAAAATAAACTTCCAAAAGTGTTTAAATGATATTTTAAATTGTATTTTCTATACTCTATGCATATTGCTCTTATGTAATAAGGCTCTCTAACAGTGAATAACGAGAGCAACAAATTACGATATAATATCTCCATAAAGATCCGATTCCACCTTAAATAAACCACCTTAAAAAAATTGCAGCTAAAAAAAACTGAGGGGGTCGTATCCGGGCTATGGTCTAAGATGGCCGCTAAACTGGGAGCTCTGGTACTCATGGTTACATTTCGCCTGTAATCTGGAGATTCTATAGCCATCCAGCAGGAATTTATATCTTATGCAACAGGGAACATCTTGCTGAATGGAAATATATAAATATACTTGTTCTTAATATAGCAGAACTTCCCAGACTGACGGCTTCTAAGAAGAGAGAGCTCAGCTCCCCCCCAGGAAACCGGGTAAGCAGAGAAAGCTGACACCCTCTGCCTAACATACATTTCTCTGACCATGGAAGAGTCCTTATATCTACAGGTACAAGCCTTATTTGCCAACTATGACAGACAAATACAACTTTGACTTGATCGACTCATAGCAATTGCAGATGCACAAATTACGGAAGTCGTAGAGCCGAATATAGACAGGGAAATTGATTGTGGCCTGCAGCATGTTGCCGCGCAAGTAAATCAGTGTGGTGCTCCCCCTGCGGTAGATCATACACAGAGCTGGGTGCCTGAGACAGGAGAGCTACTGATGGAGACACAATACGATATGTGCCCTGAGCTGCCATGTGAACTGTCCGGCTTTGGAGCGGAGTCTTCCCGCAACATGCATAAATTACAACCCACTGTGGGACTATCTGAGGTTGACCTTAAACCTACTAAACGTGATCCTGGCTTCAGAGCAGCTCGGGCGGTCTCTTTTCAGCGGGAGTGGCTGCAAGACTGCTTCACGCAGGGAGATGACATGCGAGCTGACAGAGAACTAAGTTTGCTATGGGATGGCGGTGTTAGGACCTTCGAGACACACAATATTGACACCAGAGAAGATTTCCCTAAAGAGACTGGCAATACTGAAGCCAATATCTCTGCAGGTTTCTGGGCTGCGGTAGTGCCGGGGAGAGCGGCCGACTCCTATATGCACGGCCCTGTTGCGGCTTGGACTCTGTGGCTGACCTCCCAATTTATTTTATACCCATCGGTCCTAGTAGCCCTGAGATTGGGGGTGGGTTAAGTTAGAGGCTATATTTTGGGAGTGCTGTCCATGCTAGCAGCCTTAATGGTTAATCTCCCCCAACCGGGTCAGGATGCCACAAAGTCTGGAAAGTGTTTTTGTAATTTGTACAGTCTTTAAGGGATTTGAGGGACTATGTGCGCTGGGGAACATACAGATATTATATAAGCCACATGGTTGCACATTGGGTGTGTGAAGAATGCTTTCCGGCTATGGCTCCTCTACTACATCAGCGGTATATGAGAGAGACACTGGTGCGAATAATGTACACTACCTACTCGGTGTCATATCATAGGCTGCAAGGTGTGTCAGGTGCATTGCTTGGGGGGTCTCAATATGTATATGATCTTGACATCGGGTTCACATTTCTGTGGGGTTCTCCCCTGGAGGGATTTTGTGTCTTTCTAAAAGTTATTTATGCCGTGTTTTCATGAGTTTGGTTTGTATTGCCACAGGTAATATTTGAGCATTGTTCCTATATTCTTGTATTTTATAGATATCATCAAGTATGGGAGGGGGGATACCTGCCACTATATGCCATATAAAGATCTGTGTTTGCTTTGTCCTTTAGGCATAAGAAATGTGTTTCCTAATACTGAAGTCTGTATAATGGTTTGAATGTACTTACTATTTCACTAACCTCAAATGTGGGTTACTCACTGCCAAAGTTTTTATAATCGCTTGTACCTAATTGTTCTTCACTAATATGAAAAATATGTTACTTATTGCTATTACTTTTATAATGGTCTGCATTTAATTGTACAATATTTAAGATTTCTGGTGCGTTGAATAATATATAGGGGCCTAAAAGTGCCCTGTATACCAGCCATATAGTAATTTTAGAATGGGTCCAGGAGTGGCCCTGTTAATACTCCCCCCCAAAGCTTTATCCCCTGCTTATACTTTAAACTCGTAGTCCCATAGTGGCTACAAATTCTTAACTGGGGATTACATAACCTATATTTATCTGCCTACTTTAGGGGGCTATCTAAAGGTAAAGAATACGTTATCATAGCATTGGGTCTAAGAGGGGCCCTGGTAGCATCTCTCCCAATCTTCACCCCTCATCTATATTTCCCATCCGTGGCCCAAAAAGGGCTACTAACTTCTAACCGGGGTGTACTTGATTCTTTCTTAGTTGTTTTGGGAGGTTCTCTGATAAAAAAGAAAATGAGGTTCGTTTGGCAGTTTGCACCTTTAATACCTGTGTTTCTGTTATTGACGTCATAAATGGCATAGTATTCTGCAATACCAATACTCTAACTTTGTTATGCCCTTAGTGAATAGCTTTGGACATAGACTAATGGTCGAAAGTTGGAGTAGTTTTGAATTCCCAAGAGTGGCCAGACTGTAACATATGGACTGACCTGTATGGATATGATGTTCGGATTTGTCATTTGATACACTAATATGTTTTATATATTCTGTAATGTGCAAACTAGATGTTATTTTTACTTGTAAACCTCAATAAAAACTAATTTAAAAAAAAAAAAAAAAAAAACTGAGAAAGAGGCACCCAATCATACAACAGAAGGGGTCTATAAAAAGACATTTTTTAACCTCAACAACTATCTTGATAAAGCCATTTATTGGTGAAACGCGTTGATAGTATACCTTTATAAAAGATTTTTGTACACAGAAGAAGGATTGTATTGAATTTAAGGAACTACTTTTTCATCCACAAACTCTCTGCAGAGTAAGGACTTTGATCATAGACAACGGATCACTACACTTGAATCCCTGCTGACTTGTTGCTAGGATCAAGTGACACGGACTTACCAGACTACATCTAAGAAGCGGTGAGTGGGCTAAGCAGCCATAACGAAACTCCACAGACACCCGTGCTGAGGCTATGCTCATTTCATATTATCAAATAGGTATTCCCATAAGTAATCAGACAGCCTTTCCATTCAAAAGGTAGGCACTTAAATAAGGGGTGTAAGAGACTGGACGTAGTTTGCTAGCAAACCGCTATCAGCTTTATATGAAATTTTATGTGAACTTTGAGTGTACTTGGATAAAGGTATTTCAGACCAACAAACCAACTTACCAACCTCCTCAGTTGATTGTAGACATATAGCTTAACCAGCTAGAGGTACCGCACCACTAAGGGACATTTATCAACTCTCTATAAAAAAGGATAAAATCCTATATGCTGGACTTTCATATTAAAATCATTGAAAATCAGTTACTTTTTAGCAACCGAACTGAAACACATATAAAAAGCAGGTGGTACAATTTTAAAATGGGATTTTTTTCAAGCCCATTGAGACAAATTGTATTTTATTGTATTTTAACAATTTTGTATTTTTTGCATTTGATTGACTATAGTACAATCAATGTAGAAAATGACCGGTCATATTATCTGAATTTTAAAAGGGATATTTTAGGAGCAATAAGCAATTATTTGAGTATGTTATAAATACCCAATAAAGTATTTTTGATATTATAGATATCGTTTGTTGAAAACTTTATTTTATGTATGCACTAAAGCACAAATAACACATTAATATTCAATATTTTCAATTTGCAAATACACTTTGCATATATTTTGCAAATGCTTTAAACTACTTATGATGAATTGATACACATCAAAGAATTTAAATTATATTTAACCCTACAGCTTTGTTCTAGTGCACATATACACTATTTTCTATTTAAACTATCACTATTTGTCTGTTGGGAGAACAGGAAAGTATATGAAGCAAGGGTTTCAGGTTTCAACTAGCGCTACACTAAACATCTGTAACCATTCGCATAGCGTGCTAGAGAAAACTTTTAACTTGTAATACGAGCGCTGCCGATGCATGCAAAAAAGCTTACATATATATATATATATATATATATATACAGGTGGCCCTCGTTTTACAACGGTTCAATTTACACCGTTTCAGAATAACAACCTTTTTTTCCAGTCACGTGACTACTATTGAAAAGCATTGAGAAGCAGTGCATTTATTAAAATAGCCAGTAGGTGGAGCTGTCCGCTTGTGTTGCAGCAAAGCCAGGCAAGCTGAAATTAATCAGTTTTACCAGACCTGAGCTATTGAGCAGATTTAAAAGGAACAAGATCTTCCTGTCTATAAATCAGTCCAGATTGGAATGCATAGAAAGAACTGTTTGCAGAAAAATGCAAGTGAAGTCTGTGTTGTGTGATTATTTTATTAGGTTTATAATGCTGTTTAGCAAATGTTTTTGTTCATTTAACTTAGTTTAATTATATAGTCTGTGTTGTGTGATTATTAAATACATATATATGTGTGTGTATATATATATATATATATACAGTATATATATACACACATACATACATATGTACATACATATCCATCTTTAGACATGTATATGTATGTATCTGAATGTTAAGCCCTTTGGCTGCTTTTTTTTCTTCTAACACCTGAATAATGTTATTATGAGTGTAACTATACTTTGTAATCTATTTCTGATGTGTTTTGTGACACTTTTATGTGTCACAAAACAGTTAACCAGAGCACTGAAGTTACAGTAATCATTTTAGCGTAAATTGTGATTGGGCTCAAGCGATGGTGTTTACTTTGAACTCGTAATACTAGTAGTAAGCTTGACCTTCTCAATAAACCCTGTGTGCTCCACTCATAATCTAGCCCTAAGTTTGGATTGAATTTCTTCTATGTAGGCATACTGTTCGTACAAATATTGTATTTGTATTTGTAACTGTTATTTCCAATGGGAACAGCTATTATAGACTAAGATTACAAGTTGTGTGGTATAGCCCTAGCGTACACACCGTGCAAAATGGGGCCATACCGCTATTTCTATAACGCTGGTATTACAAGTCACCCTAAATGTTTCTTTTGTTGTGCGTTATGGTGTGGTAAGCTGCATACTACACAAATACAAAGTTTAGACTTGGCATTCGTGCACGTATTTCCCTATAGAGATCAACAGAGAAAAAATTATGCAAAAAAACCTAACACCTGCGATTGCGAAATGGATTGAGGAAGAAAATTTTGTAAAAACCTTAACACCCTAACATAAGCCCCTAGTCTAATAACCCCTAAACCGCTGTCCCCCCACATCGCCAACACTAAATAAAGCTATTAACCTCTAAATCGCCATCCCCCACATCGTGACAAACAAAATTAAACTGTTAACCCCTAAACCTAACACTCCCTGAATTTAATTTAAAGTTACATTATAATTACCCTAAAATAAAAAAAACTGTGGCCAACACTAAATAAGGCTAAAAACACCTAAACAACCGTCCCCCCACATCGCCAACACTAAATAAAGCTATTAATCCCTAAACCGCTGTCCCTCACATCGTGACAAACTAAATTAAACTGTTAACCCCTAAACCTAACACTCCCTGAATTTAAATTAAAGTTACATTATAATTACCCTAAAATAAAAAAAACTTGTCAGTGAAATAAAAAAAACTAAGTTTAAACTTTAAATAAACCTAACAATACTATTTAAAAAAAAATAAAAGATACAAAAACTAAAAAAAACTAAATTACAAATGTTTAATACTCCTAACACTACAAAAAAACCTCTAACATTACAGAAAATAACAAACTCTAAAATTACACAAAATAACAAAATCTAAAATTGCAAAAAATAAAAAAATTAAATTATCCAAAATAAAAAAAGATATTCCCCATTTAAAATAAAAAGCCACCCCAAAATAACTAAATAAATAAACTACCAATAGCCCTTAAAAGGGCCTTTTGAAGGGCATTGCCCTAAGTTTAAAAGCTTTTACCCAAAGAAATTACAAAGTCCACCCTAACATTACAACCCCCCCAAAATAAAAAATCCTAACTAAAAAAAAACCTTCTCTACCCATTGCCATGATATGGACATTGCCATTAGATGGACATTCAACTCTTTTAGTGCCCATTAAAATAAAAAACCCTAATCTATAAAAAAAATAAAGCCACCCCGAAAATTAAATTAAAAAACCTATCGCTAGCCCCAAAATCATTACTCACCATTGCTGAAGAGCAGCGCTCCATCTGCATCCAGCGCAAAACCATCTTCAATCTTCATCCTGGTGGAGCAGGGATGGATCGGCGGTGGTGCGGACATCCGATGTGGAGGATCCTCTTCATGCGATTGTTCAGCCACACACTGAAGATTAAAAGCAAGGTACCGGTTTTATATTGGGGTACCTTGCATTCCTATTGGCTGAACAATTTAAATCAGCCAATAGGATGAGAGCTGCTTAAATCCTATTGGCTGATTTGAACAGTCAATGGGATGTAAGCAGCTCTCATTGTATTGGCAATTGGAGAGCCACTCTTCAGGAATGGAGAGTACCAATTTTTGGGTTAGCTATAGGATTTTTTTTTATTTTTGGGGTGGCTTTTTCTTATAGATTAGTTTTTTTTTTTATTTTAATGGGCACTAAAAGAGCTGAATGTCCTTTTAAGGGCAATGTCCATATAAATGCCATTTTCATGGCAATGGGTAGATTTTTTTGGTTAGGATTTTTTATTGGGGGGGGTTGTAATGTTAAGGGGGACTTTGTATTTTTTTGGGTAAAACAGCTGTTAAACTTAGGGCAATGCCCTACAAAAGGCCATTTTAAGGGCTATTGGTAGTTTAATTATAGATTAGAGGTTTTTGTTAGATTAGAAATATATTTTTTATTTTGGATAATTTCTAGATTTTATTATTTTGTGTAATTTTAGTTTGTTATTTTTTGTAATGTTAGGTTTTGTTATTTTGTTTAAATTTAGTTTGTTATTTTTTTTTGTATTGTTAGGAGTTTTAAATATTTGTAATTTAAGTTTTTTATTTTTGGTATCTTTTATTCTTTTAAATAGTAATATTAGGTTTATTTATAGGTAAAGCTTAGGTTTTTCTTATTTCACATATAGTTTTTATTTTTTATTTTAAGGTAGTTATTTTGTAACTTTAATTAAAATTTAGGGGGTGTTAGGTTTAGGGGTTAATAATTTTATTTAAATTGTTGCAATGTGAGGGGATGGTGATTTAGGGGTTTATAGCTTTAAATAGTGTTGGCTATGTGGGGGGCCATCGGTTTAGGGGTTAATAGATTTATTTAGTGTTGGCAAAGTGGGAGGACAGGGGTTTAGGGGTTAATAGATTTATTTAATGTTAGCGATGTGGGGGGCAGCGGTTTAGGGGTTAATAGGTTAAATATGTGTTAGCGATGCGGGGGGTGGCAGATTAGGGGTTAATAGTTTAATTTAGGTAGTCGCAATGTGGGTGGATGGCGCATTAGGGGTTAATTGATGTATTTTAGTATTTGCGATGCGAGGGGAAGGCAGTTTAGGGGTTAATAGGTAGTTTAGGGGTGTTAGTGTACTTTGTAACATATTTTTTATGAGTTTTGTGAAACATTTTTGTTTCACAAATTCCATAACTACTGGTCTTTGAATGCGGAATGGATTGTTGCGATATAGCCTATAATGCTAGCGGAATAGCCATACCGCACAACTTGTAAAGTCAAGTAGCTGACCATTCCACACTCATAAGCCATTTTTTTAGTGGTAAAGCCGTCCAGCACAACTTGTAATCTTGCTCATAGACAATTACAGTATTATAAAAAAACTTAAATTATAGGATTTAAACAATTAATAAAACCGATCTTTCAATGTTAAATTATATCTATCTTACATTATAGGATTTATAAAAATTAAAAGAGCCTGTCTATCAACTTAAAAAAAACATACAACTCCTGTATTTAGTGACTGGCCAGCACTAAATGTTCAATGTTAAAAGAACATACAACTTCAGCATTTAGTGCTTGACCGTCTGTCCCTAAGATCAGTCATTAGTAATACTATAGTAGGATTGGACAGGGGACGATAGACAAATGCATGGTAAGACTCCCTGTAAATCAAAGGAGCTAATTAACCAAACATTATAACTCAATCTGCACTTTATTTAGCGCCAAACGGCATAAACAAATTTATTTTTTGTCTGTTTTCCTACAACCCTCCAAACAACACCATCTAGAACAGGGTTTCTCAACAGCCAGGACATGGCCCAGTACCAGTGGTTCTGCTGGTGGGCCATGATGCAACAAACATTTTTGCTGCCCCATTGCTGTGAACTGATCACCGCCCATAATTCCATATGTATGGCGCTGTGGGCCTATCAGAGTGTCACTGTGCATACACTCTATGTGCAAGTAACAGCCAGTTGGTGGGAAGACAGCATGGGACAAGGAACAGACAAGTCCAGTCATGGACACCACAGGTAAGTACCTTTAGTGATACCAGCCTCCCAACTGACATATATACACAAAAACTCAACTCCCTCTTTGATGATTACTGGGCCCTTGACACATCCAGCTAAAATTTACTGGCCCTTGATGTCTCTGGAGTCGAAAACCACTGGTCTAGAAGACACTAGCCCATTCATGACTGTCACAAAGAGTTACTGGCTAGATTCATGGATGGGGTCTCATTGTTCATGTCTGAAACTCATCTAATTTTTAATTACCTATAGTTTACAGTTTATTGTCTGAGGTAGTCCCTGCATTTAACATATATAGCAATGTAGAAAATATTTACAAGTGCAAAACACTTATGAAACATTTTGTAAAACAGATTCAATAAATATTTTGTTGTGTTAAAATTAGTCTTGATAGAATAAATTTTGTTATTCCAATCTTGCTGATACTAATAAAGGGCTGACAGTGGGAATTCCAGGATGTTCACCTAAACCTTGAACAATTTGAAGACCCAATTGCACTTGTAAAATACCTTGTTTAATTGTTGTCTCTATTTCAAGACTGATAACATTGTCTATTTTTTCATTTTAATGTATTTTTATTGAACTGTTTTCAAATTTTCTTTTGTGCATACATTATAGTGGACAGTTTTATAGAATTTATATTGTTATTGTTTTTTTCTTTTTAATTTATTTGTTTAGTAATGTTTTGAAAGCACTTTTGTGATGCAGGTATCCTTGACATTTGCTGGTTCTATGGGTCCATAGCTTCATAAATCAAGTTTGAAGTTGGCAATTTCCTCAACATTATATGAGTCAGTTGCGTTATAGCTTTATTAAATTTCCTTTTGGCTTAACCTTGCATTGGTCACAATTTCTGTAAGGGGGGGTTTGCAAACTTTTGTAAAAGTAACTTGCATCAAAACATTTAGAGATCATACACTGATAAATGGATAATAGTGGAAATGTATTCTCTGTAATAAAACATGTTAAGTTAGTTATCTTACATAATAGTTTCCCTTAAAAAAAGAATATATATTTAGGGCCAGAATTTTTTGCTCACGCGCTATCTGTGCTCAAAGTAAAAATGTATTAAGTGTGCGTATTATAAGTTTAAAGTAAAAAAGCATGAGAGCGAAAGACTCAGGCAAACTAACTTTAGGACTTAACAACCATCAGTTATCATTCGTGCACTAACCCAACACTGTGCTAGATCAACTTCACTAAAGCCCATTATTTTGATCTTATGTCTAAAAAAAAGTTTATATAATAAAAATAACCCACCACCCCCCAAAATGTATGTTTTTAATTTTGTGTCATCATAAGAATTTGAGAGACTTTTTAGTTTTGTATAGCCATATAAACTTTTTATAAACTTGTTATATTTAGTTTAGCTTTAGATTGACATAATAGTGTCACGTTTTTTAAAATAATTTTTTTTTAACCACACACAGTTACATATAATTTCTGTTAACTTTTTGCTATTCAAAATAACTTGAGTATAATGTTAATAAAAAAGCCATTTTAAATGCAAAAGTGGTTTGAAATAAATTCTTCTGGAAATATGTGAGGTACCCTTTCTTTTTCAACATGCTTTTCCAATTTTTTTTTAGGAATTCTATCAAATTTGTTTAAACAAGGTCTCTTTAATCTAAAATTAAAAACGCCTGTTTTAATTTACAACTATTTTTGCCAATAATTTCACATGATAAACTATAAAAGAGAACTATAAAGTAGAAACAATCATTCTTAGATCATATAAACACCCAAGGAAGTTCATATCTACTAAAGGATAAACATAGAATTTTTATGAACAGGCCTAAGCTTAAGCAAATGTCTTACAGTATATAACTGAATTCTGTTTACTTCTCTTAAAATATCTATAACTATAGAAAAGCTTTTTGAACCTGAATTAAATCATACTTTACTGCTTACATTCTGACACATTATATTATTTCCAGTAAATCTATAACTGCACCTTTTATTATATTTTGTAGAATAAAGAATTTTTACCCCTTAAGGACAAGGCCATTTTTTTTTTTCTTTCCCTTAAGGACCAGGGCTATTTTTACATTTCTGAGATGTTTGTGTTTAGCTGTAATTTTCCTCTTACTCATTTACTGTACCCACACATATTATATACCGTTTTTCTCGCCATTAAATTGACTTTCTAAAGATACTATTATTTTCATCATATCTTATAATTTACTTTAAACAAATTATAAAATATGAGGAAAAAATGGAAAAAAACACACTTTTTCTAACTTTGACCCCAAAAATCTGTTTCACATCTACAACCACCAAAAAACAACCAAAATAAATAGTTTCTAAATTTTGTTCTGAAAGAAATACCTAGAAATACCCAATGTTTACATGTTCTTTGCTTTTTTTTTTTACAAGTTATAGGGCAATAAATACAAGTAGCACTTTGCTATTTCGAAACCATTTTTAAATTAGCAATATTTACATTGGATCACTGATATCTGTCAGGAATCCCTGAATATCCCTTGACATGTATATCTTTTTTTTTAGTAGACATCCCAAAGTATTGATCTAGGCCCATTTTGGTATATTTCATGCTACCATTTTACCGCCAAATGCGATCAAATAAAAAAAACTTCACTTTTTCACAAACTTTTTCACAAACTTTAGGTTTCTCACTGAAATTGTTTACAAACAGCTTTTGCAATTATGGTACAAATGGTTGTAAATGCTTCTCTGGGATACCCTTTGTTTAGAAATAGCA
Organism: Bombina bombina; assembly: GCF_027579735.1. Taxonomy (NCBI): domain Eukaryota; kingdom Metazoa; phylum Chordata; class Amphibia; order Anura; family Bombinatoridae; genus Bombina; species Bombina bombina. The sequence continues at coordinate 382,113,291 of NC_069501.1, forward strand.
GACATATATGGCTCAAGCATTGCTTTTTTCTTAATTAGAAGGCAGCTAAATGCCGGTGCACCACACTTGTTTTATGCCCAGCAGTGAAGGGGTTAATTAGGTAGCTTGTAGGGAGCTTGAAGGGATAATTTTAGCTTTAGTGTAGAGATCAGCCTCCCACCTGACACATTCCACCCCCTGATCCCTCCCAAACCATTCTCTTGCCTCCCCCACCCCACAAATGTCCCCACCATCTTAAGTACAATTTAAGTAAAAAAAAAAAAAATATTATTATTTTCTAAATTATATATCTTCTGCAGTGTAGGATCCCCCCCTACCACCCAACCTCCCTGAGCCCCCCAAACAGCTCTCTAACCCTCCCCCCCCTCTCACTAGGTGATGCCATTTTGGGTACTGACAGCTGTCTGCCAGTACCCACTTTTCAAACTAATGTGCATTTTTTTAAATACATTTTTTTATTTTTCTGTAGTGTAGCTGGCCCTCCCTCAATACCCCCTCCCCCTCTCCCAGATCCCTTTATTAAACAAAATCCCCCTCTCTCCTACTCCCACCACCTGCTCCCACCAACACCACAATCGGTATAGATTGCGGGGGCGCGCACATACGCACGCGCCCCCACCCCGTGCACACTCCCGCATGCACCGGGGACTAATCCACCAGAAGTTTCCCAGTGTTGGGCCGCCCACCCGCCTCCCTGCAGCTGCTCCCACTCACCAACGATCAGCACCATTGCTGGTGTGCCAGAAAAGGTATTGCAGTGATGCCTCAATATCGAGGCATCACGACAATACCTTTAAATCAGCTGGAGGCGATCAGGATGGCTTCCAGACGCTTTAAACACCTAACGTCGTACATGGTACATGTGTCGTTAAGGGGTTAAGAGGTATATATTCTGAAATGTCAAGAGTGTTAAAGACATTCAAACAAAGTCAATCTTTAAAGAACGTTTAAAGGGAAATAGTTGTCATATGCTAAACCACTTTGTTATGTTCTCTGTGTAGTCAGGATTAGAACATTCAGTTGTGTGCTGTTACCTTGTGTCTGATGTCTTTTGTACATATCACTGAGACTCTGCAGCAGGAACTTTAGATAAACGTTTATTCAGCTACAACTACATGGCTTCTTCACTAACAGGTTCATCAGTAAAGCTAAAATGGCTTCTGATGATGTCACAGAGACCCAGACACACCCAGAGGGTGTGGTGTGCTGAGCTTAAAGCTGCAGCACTTCTAACATATAATGATAAGACAAGGTTAGTGCAAAGATACAGTAAAAACTGCAGTAATCTTAACATCCCCTTTTTTCTAAAAAAAAAATAATAAAAAATAAAATAAAAATAAAGAACAGACAGTGGATAATATTGTAACATATAACAAGTAATATACATGCATGTTTATCACTGAACCATACACTTAAACTTAGAACAGTTTATCTCTATAGTCTATGTGCAGAAGACCTAGGTCACAGCCTAGATTTTAGTCACAGTTATGTTTTCTGAGATAAGTCCTCCTTCAGATTAGGTCATTCCTTGCTGAATAATCTCTCACTGAATCCTCACATTGCCATCTGGAAGGTGGCCTTATGTGTCTAGAGGGCCGTAGAGTATTTGGTTCAGGAGAAATTGTCTGTGGAGGAGTACCCAACGGTTGTTGATCACCTGTGATATTTTGTTGTTGTACAGAATCATTCTGAGGTTGATCTGTTTCACTTGTGTTCATTGTATTTTCATCCTCAGAAGACTCAGGTGGGCACCACACTCCATGCCAGATATCCTCACCATCTGAATCCTTGGATATTTGTGTAGCTGGTTGAGATCTATGTCTCATTTGTTCTACATGGCGGCAAACTGTACCACCAGCTTGTAGTTGAACTTTAAACTTTCTGTTGCCCATGCCTTGTACTATGACAGCTGGAATCCATTTATTCTGGCCACTGTAGTTTCTAACCCATACTCTGTCATGAAGAACAAATTCTGAAACACTAGAAGTGTTCAACTCTTGTTTGGAATGTTCTGGTCTAACTTTATCCAGTGGAGTCCTCAGGCGTCTTCCAAACATTAACATTTCAGGTGATAGCCCAGTAGTGGCATGGGGTGTGTTTCGACAGTTAAACAAAAAGTTAGAAATTGAGTTTGGATTAAATTTTGATTTGTGAGAGACAGCTAAGTGGTGTTTTAAAGTTTGTACAAATCTTTCAGCCTGTCCATTAGAGGCTGGAAAATATGGAGCTGTCTTACTGTGTTTGATGTTATTTGTAGTTAGAAATGTTTCAAATTCATGTGATATGAACTGTGGACCATTGTCTGAGACTAAAGTTTGTGGCAGTCCAAATCTTGCAAACATACTGGAATGAACGACAATGGTTTGTTGTGTTGTAGTACTTGACATTTGAACTACTTCTGGCCACTTGGAATGAGCATCCACAGCTACCAAATACATTTGTCCATCCACTGGCCCTGCAAAATCAACATGGATTCTTGTCCAAGTTTCATTTGGCCATGGCCAAGTTTTTGAGGTGTCCCTGCTGGGATTCCACTGTGTCTGTGCACATGCATTGCAAGCAGCTACATAAGAAGCAATATCTGTATCCAATTTAGGCCACTAAAAATATTCTCGTGCTCTTTGCTTCCTTTTTACTATACCCTGATATGAGCTGTGTAGTAACTTTAATGCTAATGTTTAGAATAAAGTCAGAATTATCACTCGTGACCCCCATAACAGACAGCCTGAATCATGCACAATTTCCTTCTTCCTTGTAAAATATGGCTGAAGGTCAGAGCGAACTGCTTTAGGCCACCCATGTTGAAAAAAAGACTTAATTTCCTGTAAGGTAGAATCAGAGCATGTATAACAAAGCAATCACTTTGGAATTTAGATTTAAAGGCTGTGGAGGGGTTTCTATGATTTCATGTGATGTACCATTGGTAATCTTGAAAACATATCCACATTCGTATGATCACTGTGGCATCGATATTTAATGGAGTCGTTGTAAGCCGCCAGCTGAAGTGCATAGCGCTGAAGTCGAGCAGCTGTTGTGTTGGAGATACCCTTCTGAGGGTGCTGAATGGACAAAAGTGGTTTATGATCCGTGATCAGAGTAAAAGGTCAAACATATATATAAATGTGGAATTTCTTCACAGCCCAAATTATTGCTAAAGCTTCCCAATCAATCTGGGCATAATTTCTCTCTGATAGAGTTAGAGATCTGGACGCAAAAGACACAAGACGTTCAGAACCATCGGGCATAATGTGTGAAAGTACTGCGCCCAAACCATATGGTGAAGCATCACAGGCTAATACCAAAGGCTTCTTAAGGTCATAGTGGACAAGGAGTCTTGATTCCAGAAGAAGTTGCTTAGAGCGTTCAAATGCTTGTGTACATAAGTCAGTCCAGGCCCACTGGTTTTTACTATCTAAAAGGCGGTGTAGTGGATATAGTAAATGAGCCAAATTTGGTAAAAATCTGTGATAGTAATTGAGCAACCCCAAATAAGAATGTAGCTGAGATACATTAACAGGGGTGGGAGCATGAACCAGCACTTTCACTTTTTCAGCAGTTGTGTGGAGACCAGTCTTGTCCACTACATGTGCACAATATTCTAAACTCTCGCGGAAGAACTCTTTTCCATGTTAACTTTCAGTCTGAATTCCTGTAGGCGCTGTAAAACAGCTTCAACATTGGCTTTATGAGCAGCATCATTTTCACCAGTGATAAGCATGTCATCTAACATACATTGGGTATGTGGAATACGTGCCTGGATCTCATTTATTATCCGTTGCCACACTGCAGGTGCTGGGGCAATGCCAAACACAATCCGTGTATACTGAAAAGTCCTTTGTGAGTGTTGATAATTAACAGGTGTCTGGAGTATGGATGTACCTCTAACTGTAAGTACACTTGATGCAAGTCAATTTTTGTAAAATTTTCACCCCCTGCCAGAGAACTAAACAATTATTCAATCCGTGGTAAAGGATACTGATCCACAAGTAATTGAGAGTTAAGGCCCACTCTGAACTCTCCACAGATGCAAATGTCCCCATTTTTTTTTTCTGACAGGAACTACTGGGGAAGCCCATTCACTGCTAGAAACTGGAACAATAATCCCCTGATTTCGTAGTCTTTCTAGTTCTGCTTCAATTTTAGGTAAGTGCAAATGGTACAACACTTAGGCCTAGATTTGGAGTTTGGCGGTAGATGGGCTGTTAACGCTACGCAGGCTTTTTTCTGGCCGCACCATAAAATTAACTCTGGTATCGAGAGTTCAAAAAAATGCTGCGTTAGGCTCCAAAAAAGGAGCGTAGAGCATTTTTACCGCAAATGCAACTCTCGATACCAGAGTTGCTTACGGACGCGGCCAGCCTCAAAAACGTGCTCGTGCACGATTCTCCCATAGGAAACAATGGGGCTGTTTGAGCTGAAAAAAAACCTAACACCTGCAAAAAAGCTGCGTTCAGCTCCTAACGCAGCCCCATTGTTTCCTATGGGGAAACACTTCCTACGTCTGCACCTAACACTCTAACATGTACCCCGAGTCTAAACACCCCTAGCCTTACACTTATTAACCCCTAATCTGCCGCCCCCGCTATCGCTGACCCCTGCATATTATTATTAACCCCTAATCTGCCGCTCCGTAAACCGCCGCAACCTACGTTATCCCTATGTACCCCTAATCTGCTGCCCCTAACACCGCCGACCCCTATATTATATTTATTAACCCCTAACCTGCCCCCCACAACGTCGCCGCCAGCTACTTACAATAATTAACCCCTAATCTGCCGAGCGGACCTGAGCGCTACTATAATAAAGTTATTAACCCCTAATCCGCCTCACTAACCCTATAATAAATAGTATTAACCCCTAATCTGCCCTCCCTAACATCGCCGACACCTAACTTCAATTATTAACCCCTAATCTGACGACCGGAGCTCATCGCTACTATAATAAATGGATTAACCCCTAAAGCTAAGTCTAACCCTAACACTAACACCCCCCTAACTTAAATATAATTTAAATCTAACAAAATTAATTAACTCTTATTAAATAAATTATTCCTATTTAAAGATAAATACTTACCTGTAAAATACATCCTAATATAGCTACAATATAAATTATAATTATATTGTAGCTATTTTAGGATTAATATTTATTTTACAGGCAACTTGGTAATTATTTTAACCAGGTACAATAGCTATTAAATAGTTAAGAACTATTTAATAGTTACCTAGTTAAAATAATAACAAAATTACCTGTAAAATAAATCCTAACCTAAGTTATAATTAAACCTAACACTACCCTATCAATAAATTAATTAAATAAACTACATACAATTACCTACAATTAACCTAACACTACACTATCAATAAATAAATTAAATACAATTGCTACAAATAACTACAATTACATAAACTAACTAAAGTACAAAAAATAAAAAAGAACTAAGTTACAAAAAATAAAAAAATATTTACAAACATAAGAAAAATATTACAACAATTTTAAACTAATTACACCTACTCTAAGCCCCCTAATAAAATAACAAAGACCCCCAAAATAAAAAAATGCCCTACCCTATTCTAAATTAATAGAGTTAAAAGCTCTTTTACCTTACCAGCCCTGATTGGCTGATAGAATCCTATCAGATAATCGGAATTCGAGGGACGCCATCTTGGATGACGTCCCTTAAAGGAACCGTCATTCGTCGGGAGACGCCGGAAGAAGAGGATGGATCCGCGTCGGCTGCTTCAAGATGGAACCGCTCCGCACCGGATGGAAGAAGATCGAAGATGCCGCTTGGAGAAGATGTTTGCCGGTCCGGATGTCCTCTTCTTGCCGGATAGGAGGAAGACTTTGGAGCCTCTTCTGGACCTCTTCAGCACCGGATGCCAGGACGGATCGGTGATACCTGGATGGTGAAGACAAGGTAGGAAGATCTTCAGGGGCTTAGTGTTAGGTTTATTTAAGGGGGGTTTGGGTTAGATTAGGGGTATGTGGGTGGTGGGTTGTAATGTTGGGGGGGGGTATTGTATGTTTTTTTTTACAGGCAAAAAAGCTGATTTTCTTGGGGCATGCCCCGCAAAGGGCCCTGTTCAGGGCTGGTAAGGTAAAAGAGCTTTTAACTCTATTAATTTAGAATAGGGTAGGGCATTTTTTTATTTTGGGGGTCTTTGTTATTTTATTAGGGGGCTTAGAGTAGGTGTAATTAGTTTAAAATTGTTGTAATATTTTTCTTATGTTTGTAAATATTTTTTTATTTTTTGTAACTTAGTTCTTTTTTATTTTTTGTACTTTAGTTAGTTTATGTAATTGTAGTTATTTGTAGCAATTGTATTTAATGTATTTATTGATAGTGTAGTGTTAGGTTAATTGTAGGTAATTGCAGGTAGTTTAATTAATTTATTGATAGGGTAGTGTTAGGTTTAATTATAACTTAGGTTAGGATTTATTTTACAGGTAATTTTGTTATTATTTTAACTAGGTAACTATTAAATAGTTCTTAACTATTTAATAGCTATTGTACCTGGTTAAAATAATTACCAAGTTGCCTGTAAAATAAATATTAATCCTAAAATAGCTACAATATAATTATAATTTATATTGTAGCTATATTAGGATGTATTTTACAGGTAAGTATTTATCTTTGAATAGGAATAATTTATTTAATAAGAGTTAATTAATTTCGTTAGATTAAAATTATATTTAACTTAGGGGGGTGTTAGGGTTAGACTTAGCTTTAGGGGTTAATCCATTTATTATAGTAGCGATGAGCTCCGGTCGTCAGATTAGGGGTTAATAATTGAAGTTAGGTGTCGGCGATGTTAGGGAGGGCAGATTAGGGGTTAATACTATTTATGATAGGGTTAGTGAGGCGGATTAGGGGTTAATAACTTTATTATAGTAACGCTCAGGTCCGCTCGGCAGATTAGGGGTTAATAAGTGTAGGCAGGTGTCGGCAACGTTGAGGGGGGCAGATTAGGGGTTAATAAATATAATATAGGGGTCGGCGGTGTTAGGGGCAGCAGATTAGGGGTACATAAGGATAACGTAGGTGGCGGCGCTTTGCGGTCGGAAGATTAGGGGTTAATTATTGTAAGTAGCTGGCGGCGACGTTGTGGGGGGCAGGTTAGGGGTTAATAAATATAATACAGGGGTCGGCGGGGTTAGGGGCAGCAGATTAGGGGTACATAAGTATAACGTAGGTGGCGGTCGGCAGATTAAGGGTTAAAAAAATGTAATCGAGTGGCGGCGATGTGGGGGGACCTCGGTTTAGGGGTACATAGGTAGTTTATAGGTGTTAGTGTACTTTAGGGTACAGTAGTTAAGAGCTTTATGAACCGGCGTTAGCCCAGAAAGCTCTTAATTCCTGCTTTTTTTCTGCGGCTGGAGTTTTGTCGTTAGATGTCTAACGCTCACTTCAGAAACGACTCTAAATACCGGAGTTAGAAAGATCCCATTGAAAAGATAGGATACGCAATTGACGTAAGGGGATCTGTGGTATGGAAAAGTCGCGGCTGAAAAGTGAGCGTTAGACCCTTTAATCACTGACTCCAAATACCGGCGGTAGCCTAAAACCAGCGTTAGGAGCCTCTAACGCTGGTTTTCACGGCTAACGCCAAACTCCAAATCTAGGCCTTAGTTTACAAAATTGTGGAATAGCATTTTCTTTTAGGTGAAGCTGAATCTGCTTGCCTTTCACTAAACCTAGGGTCCCATCAAATACAGTCTTTTATTTATGATTTAGTGAATTAATCCAAGAAGAATTTGAATTGCCACTTTGGTCCAGTAGTTTGTTAAACGGTAACTGTTGTGGTAACTTTGGCATGCACAATGCTTGGATCCAGGATCTACCAAACAAAGGTGGTTCTCCTTTAGGTAAAATGTAGAGCTTTTTAGTTTATACCATTAAATGTCACTGTAGGTGATACACACCCAATAGGCTTTATTATTTCATTTGAATATGTTTGCATGGTGACAGCTGTTGGAACAATTGGTTGCCTTAGTCCCAGGCGGTTCCAATCAGCAGCTGTGATAGCAGAGACTGCTGCTCCTGTATCAACTTCCATAACGAGAGGTTTACCATCTATATTCACCTTTGCTTGCAGTTCTGGAATTTTATTTTCAAGGCTGTAGATCTGTAATGTGTATAATGTTTTGTCTTCCTCTGAATTTGTGTGTGGTATATCTACTTGCTCATGAAAAGCTGCACGTGACTTGCTGTCTTTCTTACTTTTATATCTGTCTAAGGAACTTCTGCACACTCTCTTTGTATGACCAATCTTCCCACACCCATAGCAGGTGCTGTTCCTAAACCTGCAGGCATTTGCTGTGTGATTTGTGTCACCACATCTGTAACATGCTGTCTGTGGCCCTTGTCTAGCTGGATACTGTTAATTTAGGTGCATACTTGTATGAAAAACATCTACTTCTTTTTCCTGTGCTGGGGCCTGGAGCATTTGTGCATCTTTAGTAGCAAGTTCCATGACTGTAGCTATCTCTATAGCACGCTTTAGTGTTAAATCATCCTCTGCTAATAGTCTCTTTTGTACTGTACAGTCCATGGGGCATATGTATCAAGCTCAGAATGGAGCTTGATGCCCCGTGTTTCTGACTCGCCAGAAACAGCAGTTATGAAGCAGCGGTCACAAAGACCGCTGCTCCATAACCTGTCCGCCTGCTCTGAGCAGGCGGATATACATTGCCGGAAATCAACCCGATCGAGTACGATCGGGTTGATTGACACCCCTTGCTGGCGGCCGATTGACCACGAGTCTGCAGGGGGCGGCGTTGCACCAACAGCTCTTGTGAGCTGCTGGTGCAATGCTGAATATGGCGATCGTATTGCTCGCCGTATTCAGCAAGGTCTGGCAGACCTGATCCACAGTGTCGGATCAGGTCCGCCAGACCTTGATAACTATGGGCCCATGAGTCCAATAACAAACATATCACGTAAAGCAGTGTTTAAATAATCCACAAATCTGCAGCTACTTGCTAATTTCTTTAAACTGATCACATAAGTTTTAATGTCCTCATGCTGCAATTGCTTGCGTGTGTAAAACCTAAAGAGTTCTGCTATCTCTAGAGGCTTAGGTAGGTAGTGGTCAGATAACAGGCAGATCAGGTCAGACAGAGGTTTAGCATTATGTTTATCTGGTGAGAGAATGTCCCTTAATGTAGTGTAAGCTGCTGAGCCTATAGTCAGAAACACAGCCACTTGATTATCAGCTCCTATGTTATTTGCTGTACAATATAGCTCAAACTGTTCAACCCATGTGTCCCATCTGTCTGTGTCTGCTGCAAACACAGGTAAGGTGCCAATAAGTGCCATTATAGGGTCAGACCACAGATCCTCGTCGCCAGCTGTTATGTTCTCTGTGTAGTCAGGATTAGAGCATTCAGTTGTGTGCTGTTACCTTGTGTCTGATGTCTCTTGCACATATCACTGAGACTCTGCAGCAGGAACTTTAGAAAAACTTTTATTCATCTACAACTACATGGCCTCTTCACTAACAGGTTCATCAGTAAAACTAACATGGCTTCTGATGATGTCACAGAGACCCAGACACACCCAGAGGGTGTGGTGAGCTGAGCTTAAAGCTGCATATAATGATAAGACAAGGTTAGTGCAAAGATACAGCAAAAACTACAGTCATCTTAACAGATTTTTTCTGCCAGTTAGCTGCTCATCTTTTTATTTTTTTATTTTTTTCTTGTAAGGTAACATCCTCAGAACACTTTCTGAACATTTTTTAAACACCCTTCAGTGCATTTTTTAGGTGCTTTACTACACTAAACTCTGACTTCTTATCCCTGCTTGACAAACTCCATTCTTTCAATGACAGGTCTTGTGATTCACTCTTTACGTGTGCCACGCCTTGCTATGCTGCACTGACAACAGTTGAGTATTCCGAGCATGGTTGAAGGTGTGAGATCTGATACCACCCCAAGGACAGTGCCGCCATAAAGTTGGTATATTGTCAGCCTCTCAAACTATTTGGCAGTGCAGTGTAGAATACTCAGTATCACACATTTAGTGTTCCTTTAAGTCTCTTTAATTCTAAAATGTAAGTCATATACTATAACAACATTATGTTCAGGAAACATGCCATCAAATAAAAAAATCTTATGGGCTTGTTCATTTTTTTCATATCTATAAAAACCAACCTGCTATACTGTTTTAAAGGGAAAATAAAGTAAAAATCAACCAATAGAACAAAGCAAATGTGACAATAGATGTTGTGTACTATTTGTCAGTTCATTTTTTAAATAAACATGTTTTTAACTTTTTTTAGACCCATTTATAAAGCCGGTGCAGACAAGGTTTTCGACTTGAGAACCTGTCCTCCCGACTTCATGAACACTATGAAACCACTGCTCATATGCAAAATTACACACTCACTTGTGTGTGTAATGCCGCATCTTCTCTCAATCAACCAATAGTGCGAGAGAAGGACCTGTCAATCACCATAAACAAACGTGTTTGGGTTGATTTCTATCCGCCAACTCAGAAGTGGCAGAGATGGTAAGAAGCAGCTGATCCATGGCAACAACCATTACTTAGTACATGGGGACCAATTTGTCACAGCCAAATGGGGCCATATACCCCTGTTTCTGCGCAAGTCTTCAGGCTCGCTGGAAACAGGAGTTAAGAAGCAGCGTTCTTAAGACCGCTGCTCCATAACTCGTCCGCCTGCTCTGAGGTGGTGGACAGCAATCCTCCCGATCGTATACATTGAGGTTGATTGACACCTCACCCACTGCTAGCTGCTGATTTGCTGCAAATCTGCAGGGGGCGGCATTGCACAAGCAATTCACCAAAACTGCTTGTGCAATGAAAAATGCTGACAGCGTATGCTGTCATGATTTATTGTTGTCTGGCGGACATGATCGCTACATCGGATCATGTCCAGCAGACACATGATAAATCGGCCCCATGGAGTCCTTTGTGTGCTATTTTCATTTTGAGAACAAGATTTTGTGTACGGGATATTAATATCCTATTGAAGACAGTAGCTGCACATTTTGTGTTTTACAATTGTTTTTCAAAGATTGCACTACGTAAAATGTGTTTTTAATAAGACTTTTGGTACAGTGTGATCACAATATTAGAAATAAACACATTCAGCACAGTGTGAACTTGTTGCAGCTAAAAAAAATACGTTAAAAAGCAGTCATCTTTCAAAAACTTTTTTTACATAGTGTAGTGTATAAAAAAAGTGTAAAATTAAACCTAAACTACTCCCTAGTATTCCCACGGTCAACCTTTCATTCATGCCCATCAGGCTAGACTACTTTCCCATAACAAAGCAGGCATACAGGGAGAACATTTCAGAATTACATTTACATGAACCATCATATCATGACCTATATATAGAACATGCAAACAAGTATACAGGGAGTGCAGAATTATTAGGCAAATGAGTATTTTGACCACATCATCCTCTTTATGCATGTTGTCTTACTCCAAGCTGTATAGGCTCGAAAGCCTACTACCAATTAAGCATATTAGGTGATGTGCATCTCTGTAATGAGAAGGGGTGTGGTCTAATGACATCAACACCCTATATCAGGTGTGCATAATTATTAGGCAACTTCCTTTCCTTTGGCAAAATGGGTCAAAAGAAGGACTTGACAGGCTCAGAAAAGTCAAAAATAGTGAGATATCTTCCAGAGGGATGCAGCACTCTTAAAATTGCAAAGCTTCTGAAGCGTGATCATCGAACAATCAAGCGTTTCATTCAAAATAGTCAACAGGGTCGCAAGAAGCGTGTGGAAAAACCAAGGCGCAAAATAACTGCCCATGAACTGAGAAAAGTCAAGCGTGCAGCTGCCAAGATGCCACTTGCCACCAGTTTGGCCATATTTCAGAGCTGCAACATCACTGGAGTGCCCAAAAGCACAAGGTGTGCAATACTCAGAGACATGGCCAAGGTAAGAAAGGCTGAAAGACGACCACCACTGAACAAGACACACAAGCTGAAACGTCAAGACTGGGCCAAGAAATATCTCAAGACTGATTTTTCTAAGGTTTTATGGACTGATGAAATGAGAGTGAGTCTTGATGGGCCAGATGGATGGGCCCATGGCTGGATTGGTAAAGGGCAGAGAGCTCCAGTCCGACTCAGACGCCAGCAAGGTGGAGGTGGAGTACTGGTTTGGGCTGGTATCATCAAAGATGAGCTTGTGGGGCCTTTTCAGGTTGAGGATGGAGTCAAGCTCAACTCCCAGTCCTACTGCCAGTTTCTGGAAGACACCTTCTTCAAGCAGTGGTACAGGAAGAAGTCTGCATCCTTCAAGAAAAACATGATTTTCATGCAGGACAATGCTCCATCACACGCGTCCAAGTACTCCACAGCGTGGCTGGCAAGAAAGGGTATAAAAGAAGAAAATCTAATGACATGGCCTCCTTGTTCACCTGATCTGAACCCCATTGAGAACCTGTGGTCCATCATCAAATGTGAGATTTACAAGGAGGGAAAACAGTACACCTCTCTGAACAGTGTCTGGGAGGCTGTGGTTGCTGCTGCACGCAATGTTGATGGTGAACAGATCAAAACACTGACAGAATCCATGGATGGCAGGCTTTTGAGTGTCCTTGCAAAGAAAGGTGGCTATATTGGTCACTGATTTGTTTTTGTTTTGTTTTTGAATGTCAGAAATGTATATTTGTGAATGTTGAGATGTTATATTGGTTTCACTGGTAAAAATAAATAATTGAAATGGGTATATATTTGTTTTTTGTTAAGTTGCCTAATAATTATGCACAGTAATAGTCACCTGCACACACAGATATCCCCCTAAAATAGCTATAACTAAAAACAAACTAAAAACTACTTCCAAAACTATTCAGCTTTGATATTAATGAGTTTTTTGGGTTCATTGAGAACATGGTTGTTGTTCAATAATAAAATTAATCCTCAAAAATACAACTTGCCTAATAATTCTGCATTCCCTGTATAATGATCATCTCTTGACCTAAATTCTATACATTGTACGTACTAAATTAGTTGTTGTTTTGTTGTAATATGTTAGGGTATGTGTGTTTGACTTTACAGCTACTTTATATGCTTTTTTCCCCTTATTTGTAAATGTTTGTAAGTAGTATTGTAAGCATTTTCCCCAAGTTGTATTTCAGCAATGCTGTAATTGTTTTTCCACTTTGCAATAGTCTTGTGAATTTTCTTGATAATAGGCCAGAAAGAAAACATGAGAAGGAAAGAAAAGGGGCGCCTCATAATGTATTTCGTATGCATAACCATCAGAAAGAGTAGAAATACACTCACAAGATTGGTGGCACCCATCCTGGAATATGTGCAATATGGCAGGCTTAGACTTAGCAGTGGTTAGCTCTCTCACATCAGGACAGCTCACCGCATTGGTCACAATTGTCAATTTAGTCTGTAATTCACTCTGTGTAACAAGCCGAGTGTAGAAGAACAAGCCGTTAAATATCTCAAAATAGATGGGCAAGGTAAAAAGTGGACAACCTCTGTGTAAAACAAATCTTTCATGAATGCTGCAACACGTTTCTCGACCACGCTCTGGTCAGCTCTTCAGGCAGAAAAAATCAAATACAAAACAATGGTCTAACAGTCTTTAAATACACCTGATTGTATATAGACCGGAAGTGACCCTTTTAAATTATCCAATCACATACATTTTTTATCAAATTGCAATATAAAATCTATAACCAAACATACTCAAATGTTACAATGTTATTGGTTTGATCTAAAAGATACTCGGCTAGATTTGGAGTTTTGTCGGTAACGACCCGAAAAACTAACGCCGGCTTTTTTCTGGCCGCACCATAAAAATAACTCTGGTATTGAGAGTCCACATAAAGGCTGCGTTAGGCTCCAAAAAAGGAGCGTAGAGCATTTTTAACGCAGCTTCAACTCTCGATACCAGAGTTGCTTACGGACGCGGCCAGCCTCAAAAACGTGCTCGTGCACGATTCCCCCATAGGAAACAATGGGGCTGTTTGAGCTGAAAAAAAACCTAACACCTGCAAAAAAGCCGCGTTCAGCTCCTAACGCAGCCCCATTGTTTGCTATGCGGTAACCCTTCCTACGTCTGCACTTAACACTCTAACATGTACCCTGAGTCTAAACACCCCTAACCTTACAATTATTAACCCCTAATCTGCCGCCCCCGCTATCGCTGACCCCTGCATATTATTATTAACCCCTAATCTTCCGCTCCGTAAACCGCCGCTACTTACATTATCCCTATGTACCCCTAATCTGGTTCCCTAACATCGCCGACCCCTATATTATATTTATTAACCCCTAATCTGCCCCCCTCAACGTCGCCTCCACCTGCCTACACTTATTAACCCCTAATCTGCCGAGCGGACCTGAGCGCTACTATAATAAAGTTATTAACCCCTAATCCGCCTCACTAACCCTATCATAAATAGTATTAACCCCTAATCTGCCCTCCCTAACATTGCCGACACCTAACTTAAATTATTAACCCCTAATCTGCCGACCGGATCTCACCGCTATTCTAATAAATGGATTAACCCCTAAAGCTAAGTCTAACCCTAACACTAACACCCCCCTAAATTAAATATAATTTAAATCTAACGAAATAAATTAACTCTTATTAAATAAATTATTCCTATTTAAAGCTAAATACTTACCTGTAAAATAAATCCTAATATAGCTACAATATAAATTATATTTATATTATAGCTATTTTAGGATTTATATTTATTTTACAGGTAACTTTGTATTTATTTTAACCAGGTACAATAGCTATTAAATAGTTAAGAACTATTTAATAGCTAAAATAGTTAAAATAATTACAAATTTACCTGTAAAATAAATCCTAACCTAAGTTACAATTAAAACTAACACTATACTATCAATAAATTAATTAAATAAACTACCTACAATTACCTACAATTAACCTAACACTACACTATCAATAAATTAATTAAATAAACTACCTACAATTAACCTAACACTACACTATCAATAAATTAATTAAATACAATTCCTACAAATAAATACAATTAACCCCTTAATGACCACAGCACTTTTCCATTTTCTGTCCGTTTGGGACCAAGGCTATTTTTACATTTTTGCGGTGTTTGTGTTTAGCTGTAATTTTCCTCTTACTCATTTACTGTACCCACACATATTATATACCGTTTTTCTCGCCATTAAATGGACTTTCTAAAGATACCATTATTTTCATCATATCTTATAATTTACTATAAAAAATCTTATAAAATATGAGGAAAAATTGAAAAAAAATACACTTTTTCTAACTTTGACCCCCAAAATCTGTTACACATCTACAACCACCAAAAAACACCCATGCTAAATAGTTTCTAAATTTTGTCCTGAGTTTAGAAATACCCAATGTTTACATGCTCTTTGCTTTTTTTGCAAGTTATAGGGCCATAAATACAAATAGCACTTTGCTATTTCCAAACCATTTTTTTTTTTTCAAAATTAGCGCTAGTTACATTAGAACACTGATATCTTTCAGGAATCTCTGAATATCCATTGACATGTATATATTTTTTTTTAGTAGACAACCCAAAGTATTGATCTAGGCCCATTTTGGTATATTTCATGCCACCATTTCACCGCCAAATGCGATCAAATAAAAAAAATTGTTCACTTTTTCACAATTTTTTTCACAAACTTTAGGATTCTCACTGAAATTATTTACAAACAGCTTGTGCAATTATGGCACAAATGGTTGTAAATTCTTCTCTGGGGTCCCCTTTGTTCAGAAATAGCAGACTTATATGGCTTTGGTGTTGCTTTTTGGTAATTAGAATGCCACTAAATGCCACTGCGCACCACACGTGTATTATGCCCAGCAGTGAAGGGGTTAATTAGGGAGCATGTAGGGAGCTTTTTGGGGTAATTTTAGCTTTAGTGTAGTGTAGTAGACAACCCCAAGTATTGATCTAGGCCCATTTTGGTATATTTCATGCCACCATTTCACCGCCAAATGCGATCAAATTAAAAAAAACGTAACATTTTTCACAATTTTAGGTTTCTCACTGAAATCATTTACAAACAGCTTGTGCAATTATGGCACAAATGGTTGTAAATGCTTCTCTGGGATCCCCTTTGTTCAGAAATAGCAGACATATATGGCTTTGGCGTTGCTTTTTGGTATTTAGAAGGCCGCTAAATGCCGCTGCGCATCACACGTGTATTATGGCTAGCAGTGAAGGGGTTAATTAGGTAGCTTGTAGGGAGCTTGCAGGGTTAATATCACATTTAGTGTAGAGCTCAGCCTCCCACCTGAAACATCAGACCCCCTGATCCCTCCCAAACAGCTCTCTTCCCTCCCCCACCCCACAATTGTCCCCGCCATCTTAAGTACTGGCAGAAAGTCTGCCAGTACTAAAATAAAAGCTATATTTGTTGTTTTTTTGTGTTTTAAAAAAGCATATTTACATATGCTGCTGTTTACTATCCCCCCCTTAGCCCCCAACCTCACTGATCCCCCCCAAACAGCTCTATAACCCTCCCACTCTAACTTAATCTGCGCCATCTTGGGTACTGGCAGCTGTCTGCAGGTACCCAGTTTAGAAGAAAACATGTTTTTTTTTTTATTTTTATTAACATTTTCTGTAGTGTAGCTTCCCCCCACACAAAACCAACCCCCCACCCCTCCATGATCTCTTTTTGTGCTTTTGCACAAACAAGATTAGGGCATTTTTTCTTAACAATATTTACCGTAGTGTAGCGGTTCCCACCCGCTCCCGCCCTGTGCACGCGCCCGCCCGCCAACCTCCGTGCACGCGCGCGCACCCGCGCGCACCCGCGCACGCCCCCTAACTGTCCCACCTCCGATCCTGCCCCCCTTGATGACACAGGATACACCGATGGCCGCCCACCCGCCTCCCAAGTCGGCTCCCACCCACCAACGATACCGGCCATCGATGTCCGGTGCAGAGAGGGCCACAGAGTGGCTCTCTCTGCATCGGATGGCCATGTAAGGTTATTGCAGGATGCCTCCATATCGAGGCATCACTGCAATAACCGGAAAGCAGCTGGAAGCGAGCAGGATCGCTTCCAGCTGCTTTCCACACCGAGGACGTGCAGGGTACGTCCTCAGGCGTTAACTGCCTTTTTTTTGAGGACGTACCCTGCACGTCCTCGGTCATTAAGGGGTTAAATAAACTTGCTAAAGTACAAAAAATAAAAAAATATCTACAAACATAAGAAAAATATTACAACAATTTTAAACTAATTACACCTACTCTAAGCCCCCTAATAAAACAACAAAGCCCCCCAAAATAAAAAATGCCCTACCCTATTCTAAATTACTACAGTTAAAAGCTCTTTTACCTTACCAGCCCTGAACAGGGCCCTTTGCGGGGCATGCCCCAAGAAGTTCAGCTCTTTTGCCTGTAAAAAAAAAACATACAATACCCCCCCAACATTACAACCCACCACCCACATACCCCTAATCTAACCCAAACCCCCCTTAAATAAACCTAACACTAAGCCCCTGAAGATCATCCCACCTTGTCTTCACCTCACCAGGTATCACCGATCCGTCCTGGCTCCAAAATCTTCATCCAACCCAAGCGGGGGTTGGCGATCCATCATCCGGTGCCTGAAGAGGTCCAGAAGAGGCTCCAAAGTCTTCATCCTATCCGGGAAGAAGAGGCGATCCGGACCGGCAACCATCTTGAACCAAGCGGCATCTTCTATCTTCATCCGATGACGACCGGCTCCATCCTGAAGACCTCCACCGCGGACCCATCTTCTTCCGGCGACGTCCAACTGCAGAATGACGGTTCCTTTAAGGGACGTCATCCAAGATGGCGTCCCTCGAATTCCGATTGGCTGATAGGATTCTATCAGCCAATCGGAATTAAGGTAGGAATATTCTGATTGGCTGATGGAATCAGCCAATCAGAATCAAGTTCAATCCGATTGGCTGATCCAATCAGCCAATCAGATTGAGCTCGCATTCTATTGGCTGATCGGTTAGGATTTATTTTACAGGTAAATTTGTAATTATTTTAACTATTTTAGCTATTAAATAGTTCTTAACTATTTAATAGCTATTGTACCTGGTTAAAATAAATACAAAGTTACCTGTAAAATAAATATAAATCCTAAAATAGCTATAATATAAATATATTTTATATTGTAGCTATATTAGGATTTATTTTACAGGTAAGTATTTAGCTTTAAATAGGAATAATTTATTTAATAAGAGTTAATTTATTTTGTTAGATTTAAATTATATTTAACTTAGGGGGGTGTTAGTGCTAGGGTTAGACTTAGCTTTAGGGGTTAATCCATTTATTAGAATAGCGGTGAGCTCCGGTCGGCAGATTAGGGGTTAATAATTGAAGTTAGGTGTCGGCGATGTTAGGGAGGGCAGATTAGGGGTTAATACTATTTATGATAGGGTTAGTGAGGCGGATTAGGGGTTAATAACTTTATTATAGTAGCGCTCAGGTCCGCTCGGCAGATTAGGGGTTAATAAGTGTAGGCAGGTGGAGGCGACGTTGAGGGGGGCAGATTAGGGGTTAATAAATATAATATAGGGGTCGGCGGTGTTAGGGGCAGCAGATTAGGGGTACATAAGGATAACGTAGGTGGCGGTGCTTTGCGGTCGGCAGATTAGGGGTTAATAAGTGTAGGCAGGTGGAGGCGACGTTGTGGGGGGCAGGTTAGGGGTTAATAAATATAATACAGGGGTCGGCGGTGTTAGGGGCAGCAGATTAGGGGTACATAAGGATAACGTAGGTGGCGGTCGGCAGATTAGGGGTTAAAAAAAATTATTCGAGTGTCGGCGATGTGGGGGGGGGCTCGGTTTAGGGGTACATAGGTAGTTTATGGGTGTTAGTGTACTTTAGAGTACAGTAGTTAAGAGCTTTATAAACCGGCGTTAGCCCAGAAAGCTCTTAACTACTGACTTTTTTCCTGCGGCTGGAGTTTTGTCATTAGATGTCTAACGCTCACTTCAGAAACGACTCTAAATACCGGAGTTAGAAAGATCCCATTGAAAAGATAGGATACGCAATTTACGTAAGGGGATCTGCGGTATGGAAAAGTCGCGGCTGAAAAGTGAGCGTTAGACCCTATTTTGAGTGACTCCAAATAACGGCGGTAGCCTAAAACCAGCGTTAGGAGCCTCTAACGCTGGTTTTCACGGATAACGCCAAACTCCAAATCTAGGTCACTATGTTTTGAAACAGTCATAAAAGCAAAAAATAATAGGGATTTGCAAATTTGTTACAAATAGCGCAACTTTCCATGTTGCCAAATATATTTATATCATGTGCTTGGTATAAAACCAAAAGGCATTGGCCCCTAGTTATGAAAGTCTGGCGTACCTGACCTGACAGTGCGGATCAGGTCCGCCAGACCTCGCTGAATACGGTAAGCAATACGCTCGCCGTATTCAGCATTGCACCAGCAGCTCACAAGAGCTGCTGGTGCAACGCCGCCCACTGAAGACTCGTGGCCGCCAGCAGGGGGGTGTCAATCAACGCGGAGCTCCTGCAGGCTCGCCAGAAACACGGGGCATCAAGCTCCATACGGAGCTTGATAAATATGCCCCATTGTCTTAAGAGCATAGAATACAGCAAATTGGTTTTGTAAAACAATATACACTGGTGATTCATATTTGCAGATGGCCTAACTCTTCATATTTCAGAATATCTATACAATAGAACCACATGAATAGTTATAGTACGTATCAAATTCTCTTAGATCAAAGTATATATATATATAGGTCTTTAAACTTGTTTAAAAACATTCATCATTTTAAAATTCATATATATCATATGTTAGAATAAAAACAACATGCAAAACTAAAATAAATAAAAATTTTACATTTTAAATAAAAACTAAATATGTGCAATTATATGCACACACATGTCCTATCATCGCGGTATGGCAGATAAATATAATGATCTGGACAATGGGGAATATTTATCAAAGCCTCAACTATGCTGCATTCGCAAGCACCAATACGCTCGCCTAACATCGCGGCCGCGGACCTGAATACGCTCTCCATATTTATAAAAAAAGCCGGCAAAAACTTGCGCACCAAGTACGGGGCGATGAGTATCAGACTGTTGTTAAATAACAGTCATCGATCTCGCTGCTGTTCGCCTTTATACCAAGTTTATTTATACCCTGTCACTAAACACTGCCACTATACTAAAATGTTTAACACCTATCCCGTCGCTCCCGGACCCTGCTGCAACTAAATAAAATTTTTGTATGGGCATTGCCCTTAAAAGGGCATTTAGCTCTTTTACCTGCCCAGACCCTACTCTATAAAATAAAACCCACCCAAAAAAAACCTTAAATAAACCTAACACTAACCCCCGATGACCCATTTACAGTTTTTGAAGTTCCGCTTGAAGGATCCATCCAGACGGCAAGAAATCTTCATCCGGGTGGCAAGAAGTCTTCATCCGGGCGGCCTCTTTTATCTTCATCCATCCAGCGAAGTCTTCATCCATGCAGCCTCTTCTATCTTCATCCATCCGGCACGGAGCGGGTCCATCCTGAAGACATCCGGCGCGGAGCTCCTCTTCAATATGGTCGCCGCCGTAAACTAGAACTTGAATGCAAGTGACATCATCCAAGATGGCGTCCCTTGCATTCCTATTGGCTGAAAGGTATCCTACTGGCTGTTCCAATCAGCCAATAGGATTTGAGCAGCTCTCATCCTATTGGCTGTTCCTTTCTCATTCATCACAGTCCTCACATTTTCACATTATACTAGTTACAACTTTTTGTGATAGTCTTGAATTTCTATATCCATAAGCTTTCAATTTTAATAGTGTGCTTTTTTCCATTTATTGTCCGGATCATTTTATTTATTGGTCATACCGAGATCGTAGGACATGTGTGTGCATATATTTGTATGTATTACGTTTTTATTTAAAATGTAAAATTTTAATTTATTTTAGTTTTGCATATGTTGTTTTTATTTTAACATATGATATATATGAATTTTAAAAGGATGAATGTTTTTAAACAAGTTTGAAGACCTATTATATTGTGTGTATATATATATATATATATATATATTTATATATATATATATATATAGCGATCTTCAACAAAGGATATATATATATGAGAAAGAAGCCGGACGAAGCCCTAAACATGCAACCAGTAAGGGTGAAACGCACGTAGCTGAGAGTGATTCAACCTGAGGGCTGCAGCTAAGCCTTCTTTATCACGCCAAATCGACTGAAAGAAAATAGCAATACAAAATAGGACACACTCATTGTGAGTTGGACAAACAAAGAACACTTGGAGGGGACATGTGAGTATTCCCTAAGGGGATTGAAATTGGATATCTACAATCAAGGTAAACAATTGGAATTTGTTATCTATAAAGTTGCGAACAGTGGAGTTAGACAGCCTAACAAGGTGTGCGGGAGCTAAGTTACATAAGCCGTATAAGCCATAATTCCTTGAGGCGTTACACACTCAGCAATTGCAACAGTGAACTGACAAGTTTTACACTCACATGCCCCACAATGCTATTACAACAACTAACATCACTATAACTCCTAGAGTGTTAAGTCCTATATAAGTTTTGTACTATTATACTATACGAACAGCCCCCCCCCCTTTTGAACAGCAAAAATAATTGTTACAAATATAAAGGTTACATGATATGCTTTGGAACATTTGCAACAAATCTGAAGGTTAAACGATATACTTTGGAAAAGTTGATACAAAGGAGCTCCTTGAGAAAATTCTATAAAGGACATAATACTTTAAGCATATATTAACTTGAAAACAAGTGGGCCCACGTTCATTATATAATTACAATAAATGTCTCTGGAAGTCGGTTGGAATAAATTAATATAATCATATGTGCATCAGATAATTGTTTTGAATATGTGATATATATTTCACTGTTTTGATTTTTATGAAGGAGTGATATTGTGTGTATATATATATATATATTAGTAAGGAGTTTCAAGTAACCTTGCATAGATCATTAGGCTCGCCAGAAACACGGGCCCTCAAGCTCCGTCCGGAGCTTGATAAATGGGCCCCAATGCCTTTTGGTTTTCAAGTATACCAAACTCAAAATATAAATATATTTAGCAACATGGAAAGTTGCGCTATTTGTAACCAATTTGCAAATCCCTATTATTTGTTGCTTTTATGACTGTTTCAAAATGTATTATCTTTTAGATCAAATAACATTGCGACATTTGAGTATGTTTTGTTATAGATTTTATATTGCAATTTGATAGAAATGTATGTGATTGGATATTTTAAAAGGGTCACTTCCGGTCTATATACGATCAGATGTACGCTACTTAGTTCACTGTGACTGTATAAGGGAAGGAGGTAGAGGGATTTAGAGGGATAAGGGGGATAAGTCTTGGGAAAAGGGATATGGGAGGGTATTTGGGGGGGCAGCTACACTACAGAAAATATGGATTTACTAAAAAAAAACAAAAAAACAGCAATTTTAGTGCAAAGTGGGTACTGGCAGAAGGCTGCCAGTACCTAATATGGCCGCAAATAGGAAGAGGGGGAGGCTAAGAGAGCTGTTTGGAGGGATTGTGGAGTTTGGGGGGTTAGGGGGGAACCTACACTGCAGATAATATATATTTTTAAAAAAACTTTTATTTTAGTACTGGCAGACTTTCTGCCAGTGGGGGAGGGGAAGACAGCTGTTTGAGGGGGGTCAGGGAGGGAGCAGGGGGTGGGATGTGTCAGTTGGAAGGCTGATCTCTACACTAAAGCTAAAATTAACCCTACAAGCTACCTAATTAACTCCTTCACTGCTGGGCATAATACAAGTGAGTTGTGCAGTGGAATTTAGCAGCCTTCTAATTACCAAAAAGCAATGCCAAAGCCATATATGTCTGCTATTTCTGAACAAAGAGGATCCAAGAGAAGCATTTACAACCAGTTGTGCCATAATTACACTAGCTGTAATTAATTTCAGTGAGAAACCTTAAGTTTGTGAAAAAGTTAGTGAAAAAGTTAACGATTTTTTTATTTGATCACATTTGGCGGTGAAATGATGGCACAATATATACCAAAATGGGCCTAGATCAATACTTTGGGTTGTCTACTAAAAAAATTATATATATACATGTGAAGGGTTATTCAGGGATTCTGTATTTATTGCCCTATAACTTGTAAAAAACAAAAAGCAAAGAACATGTAAACATTGGGTATTTCTAAACTCAGGAGAACATTTAGAAACTATTTAGTATGGGTATTTTTTTGGTGGTTAGAGATGTGTAACAAATTTTGGGGGTCAAATTTAGAAAAAGTGTGTTTTTTCATCATATGTTATAATTTATTTTTATAGTAATTTATATGCTATGATAAAAATGATGGTATTTTTATAAAGTCCATTTAATGGTGACAAAGAAAACGGTATATAATATGTGTGGGTACAGTAAATGAGTAAGAGGAAAATTACAGCTAAACACAAACACCCCAGAACAATTTTCCCTCTAAGGCCAGTTTTGTGAGAGGCCCAGCAGTGAAACAGTTAATAAGAGCACCATACCTTGCAGTCTGCATTGTGCAGTGTTTGCTAATTGCAGGGTGTGATTCCCTAATTAACTGTTTCACTGCTGGGCCGCTCACAAAACTGGCCTTAGAAGGAACACTGCCCCAGAAATGTAAAAATAGCCCTGGTCCTTAAGGGTAAGAAAATTGAAAAATGGTCTGGTTACTAAGGGCTTAAAGTCTGTTAGACAATTGTTTTGTATTCGATTTTAATTGCCTGAAGAAACAACCAGAGTGTGGTCGAGAAACACGTTGCAGCATTCATTAAAGATTTGTTTTATCTTATTACACAGAGGTTGTCCGCTTTTTACCTTGCCCATCTATTTTCGGGTATCGAACGACTTGTTCGTCTACACTTGGCCTGTTACACCGAGCGAATTACAGACTCAATTGACGATTGTGACTGATGCAGTGAGCTGTCCTGACGTGAGAACACCATCCATCAGCATACCGAGAGCCTGTCAACAGTGAGCTAACCACTGCTAAGTGTAAGCCTGCCATATTGCACCCATTCCAGGACGGGTGCCACCAATCTTGTGAGTGTTCTTCTACTCTTTCTTCACGTTATGCATACGAAATACACTATGAGGTGCCCCATTTCTTTCCTTCTCATTTGCCACAGGGGACCTGCAACATCAGGTTTCCAAGTGGAGCTTCCTTAACGTATTACCCTTGTTTGATTTGATCGGACTCGCACAGAACTTGACACCAAAACAGTATTTTTCTGTTGTTTGGGACACTACAATTCCATGAGAAAATGTTTTTCATTTATATTGATTTTCATATAATTTGTATGTTATTAGCACTTTATATTTATGCACATATTCACTTGTTTTTAGGCTTCACTTAGTTGTTTAGTGTGTGCAAGAAATACATCACACACCTATATTCCAGGGTTACTATTACTATTATTATTATAAATTGTTGATACACTATTATGTATCTTGTACGTCTCCTATAGGATATCACTAACTGCAAAACCTGCAGACAATTTCAAATATGCCCCTGGAACGCCCATGTTAAGCTCATTTTACGAAAAAACAACAATTACACTTTGCCTTTTGTACTTTAAAGTATGAATTTCCTGGGTTTTTTTGCACATCCAGTGTACTTAAATTACGATTTACGCTGTGCATGGTTGATAAGATTGATTCCTGTGTAATTTACATACAAATTTTACATTTTTGATAAAATATGATTATTGGTTAACAATTTTGCTACGATTTTTGATGCACCTTAACAATACCATTTTTCCTGTGTATTTATATGTGATTGGCTCAGATATTCATTTTGTATGATGTTTAAAATATGAATTTTATTGTGCACTTTTTATATGAAAATATAGTATACGCCCCATAGCGAGACACCCTGTTTTAGGGTAAAAAGTGGCTTTAGATCATTACACCAGGGAAATATTAGGACTGATGAGCATTCTTTAATAATCTCGCCAGCCCAGAGAGCTTTCAATTATCGAACCATTGTCTCCTCTTTACCAGGAATTAATATCTTAAAATCAAAAAGCAATGAAAAGCAGTCACAAATGACATAAAACCCAAAATAAAATTTTAAACAACGTTCCAATGTACTTCAATTATCAGATTATCTTTGTTTTCTTATTGTCCTTTGTTGAAAAGAAGGAAGAGTTTGAATGTGTCGGCAGAACTATATGGCAGCAGTTCGGCAATAATATTATACATTAGCACTAGATGGCAGCACTATTTCCTGTCATGTGATGCTCCAGACATGTGCACGCTACCTATCTAGATATCTCTTCAACAAATAATATCAACAGAACAAAGCAAATTTAATGATTGAAGTAAAATGGAAACTTTTTTTAAAATGATATTCTCTATCTGAAACATGAAGGGAATGTTTTGTGTTTCATGTCCCTTTAAATGAGGGTCAGAAAAAAGGCATGCCCCCTCCAGCAAACTACATGTAGACATGACTAAGGGCCAACTAATGGCTTGAAACATTATCTTTTTTTCATTAGTTTTTTGGTCCCATGTGCAGTAAAATAAAGGTCTGGTTTTTAAAAGAGTAAGGTGCTGCAATATATTCTTTTTTACATGAATGAATGTCCTGCAGTCTTTATCCTTCCCTTCATTCCTCATTACATTAGACATAACATAAGGGTTAAAACATAATTAATGTTTGTAGATAGTCATGTTCTACCTGCAGGAAATACATTTTTAAATACATTATTTAGTTTACAGTAAATGGTCTTTCAGAGCCAAAGAAGGGGGGTAGAATTGCTTTTACATCCAAAAAACTCTGTGTTGGACAAACATTTAGTGATTTTGAAACAATTTTAAAGATTTTCCTGTTTTGTAAACATAATTATGTGTTGAAACCACTAGATTTTATATTTTAAACTTTTTACTGTTTATTAAATGCTGTCAATATGATTTTTATTTGTATTAATCATTCTAATTAGATATAGTTGAAATGTACAGTAATTGTTAAAATGCTTTATTAAGAATTATTTATGGCTTTTTAATAACAAGTTTCTAAATATTATTTAAACAAAATATAATATTTTATTTTGGAAACAACTTTTTAAAGGGACAGTAACTACTTGATATTTTTATATAAAGTGTTTAGTTATACATAGTGAAACAACTTTGCTAAATATTTTCATTATTATTTTGTCCCCATTTCATGTAATTTTGTTCTGAAAATGTATTAATTTCTAATTCTTAGACCTTGAAATGCACCCTGCTAACTTCTCAAGGCAAACCCTGCTACATATATGTCCTTGATTGGCTTTATTAGATAACAACAGCAAAATATGTCTTACTAACTTTATTATACTAATACAAATTTAATTAATACTAACTTTATGACAGCGGCTAGCCTTGTTGGCTGCTGACTAAGGCACAGACAGTGTGCTCACTCAAAAAAAAAAAAAGGTTTCTGTTTAGAAACACTTCAAATAATACCCGTGTAACCTAACTGTAACTAAACCTACACTACCTGCCTCACACTGTAAAGTCTCACTACTGAAGAGGTATACCTAACCTGCAGGGCTACTGGCGATGTATCCCAAGTAAAATGTAGGTTACTCCCCTGGAACGCCCAGGTAACTCCCTCAGAATGCCTACATCTATGCCATGTCATTGCTATACCTGACTAACCAAGACAAAAAAAAAAAACTCTCTGTTATAACAATAGGAGCTATGTTGATTTCTATACAATGTTTAAATTATATGCATTTTCTTGTATAATGCATATTAATTTAAGTATTGCATTAATTTGAAACACATTTTTTTAATAATAAAAAGAGCATGCAAAAAATATTTAAAATCTATATAATACTTAAATAAATATGCACAATACAAGAAAATGCATATCTTTTAAACATTGTGTAGATATATATATATATATATATATATATATAATGTATATACAGTATATATATATGTAATGCTGCTATACTCTATTAATACCTTATGCTTCCTCACCCCCAGCAAAACCTAACCTAGCTACACTATTAACCCCTTATCACCCATAAACTATTAACCTAACCACCCCCTAACCTTTTAACCCCCTAAACTGTCCCAACCCCATAACAAACACCCCCTACCCTATTAACCCTAAACCACCAATATCCCTACCACAAACACCCTCTAACCTATTAACCCATAAACTGCCACAACCCTCCTCCACAAACTACATTTATGTTACTTAACTTTCTAACAGCTAACCCCCTCAGACCCCTAACTTAACACCCCCTAAGTTACAGAAAATATAAAACACTAACATTACAATAAAAAAGTTAACAAAAGGGGCGGAGCTAGCCAGCAAACTGAGAGGAAGCTTTTAGCTGGAGCTCCAGACAGAGATCACAAAATTGAGAATTTTAAAGCTGTTTTGGCACTGCCAACTTTATACTTTAAATCCTGTGTGCCTCTGGACACTACTAGGAGGCAGCAGGGCAAATACCGGAGCTTTTGGAGCCATTTTCGAGAGATCCGAATTCCAGTACCAGGCCGAAACTAGGAAAGGCCGTGGATGCGGCCTACCCCGGGCCGAATAAAGTGCAGCAAGAGGCCAAAATCAATATAATTCAAGACCCTACCATCCGATCGGCCAGCTTATACTAAGTAGACCCAAGGATTGGCTATATCAGACCGAAAATAATCATTTAAAGTGGAGCAGCTTACCGGAAGGTATAATAATTGAGGAGGTGGAGGAGGCCTCAGGAGTCATTGCCTGGAGGTGAGGGCTGAGGAGATCAGGCAAAAAAAAGAAGGTGACAATATCATCTGGAAACTACATATATGCTTTTAAATCTGCTACAGGGATCAGCAACATAAGGGTGAGTGGCGGGAAAAGTCGCCATCTTGGATGCACTAGCATTATTAAGATTGTAATATACACCTACTCACTATATCATTTTATCATTAAACCTTGCCTAGAGAGTGAGTTTGTATTATAACCGGAGCATCCCTGCAATGCAGGGGAGAGATACTGGGGGAGGATTATAAAGCAGAAAGCAGTTAAAAGCTGCAGACTAATTAACTGTATGCCTGAATAGGCAGAGAGCATGAGAAATCACTAACATCAGGTTCAGGGTTCTCAACCTAAGTAGTTCTAATAAAGCCACAGCAGATAACATCCCACCTCTCACTAGCCTGATTCTGCACCTCAACAAGGTGAGATTGGGATACTTCTAGCGAGACTTTCTGTGGTTAATACTGTCACGTAGACATTAGAACGGCAGACCCTGAGACACTAAGAAATATTAACAACACTCTGGAGAGATATTTAAAGCTTGCAATGTTTGGCTAAACATATAAAAATTCAACCTGGAGTGATCTTAAAGAGACATTGAGGATACTAGCTGACATAATGCCAACTAGCAGCAAACTAATGTTTTTATAAAGCTGCTGGAAGAGGAAAGGGAGGCAGGGTGAGCAAAGGAGAATACAGGTGTAACGTTTTCAATTCATCTGCTTCTCTGACGAATTTTGTAACATATCTACTGAAGGTGGACACTTTTCAAGATGAAGAGCAGGAACCAAACAGTAAAGGAAAGCTTATCCAAGTCGCAACTTAAACTTAAACTCATAGATAAAGCAGCCTCTCCAACAAAGCTACCCCCTGAGACAGAACCAACAGAGGAAGATAACCAAGTGTGAAAGGATATCCCAAACAACGAACTGTTAACTCAGATTAAAGCCTTCTTCCATGAAGAATTGAAAACAGCAATATATGACCTCAAGAAGGACATAAGAGAAATTGGAGGAAGGACAACAGAGCTAGAGAACAAGATTGATGATATCACGGAAGAAATCCCCCAAATTCAACACACCCTGCTAGATCATGCTATATATATTAAAAAACTTGAAGAACAGGTGGAAGACCTAGAAAACAGATCTAGAAGATCAAATTTGAGAATTAGGAATCTCCCAGAAGATTACAAAAATCTCCAAGCGGATGTCACGGAGATATTTCACCAACTTATTCCAGATACCGAAATCAACATGTTACTATTTGATAGAATCCACAGAGCCCTCACCCGACCCTCCCAATCCAAAACCAGAGACATTCTAATTAAGCTACACTACTATCATGTCAAGGAAATGATCTTACAAGCGGCAAGACAAGCTAAAACGATCACATATGAAGGTCACAATATCCAAATATATACAGACTTATCCCCCATAACATTGAGAAATAGGCGTGAAATTAAGCCGATTGTGGAGGCGCTTAACAGAGAGAAATTAAGGTACCGGTGGAACTTTCCCTTCAAGCTGATCTTTACCCACCAGAATACCCTACATTCATGCTCATCTCTGGAAGAAGGACAAATAATTCTTAACAAGTTGGAAATAATGATGGAAGAACCTATGAAGCAGGCCACACAGCAGACAGTGAGAAGAATACCTCAGAGAGAGTGGTCTGTAGTCGCTAAAAAAAGTAATGCAAAAAAATCAAAACCAGCTACATCCTCCAGCGAAGATCAGAATTCCAACAACGAAGAGAATCCTCCTGTTCCATGAGGAAGGTATCCTTCCAAGCCAAGGTGTTAAGGATCAGAATAATAGGAACTTTACCTCCCACTGCTGGACTGATTGTAAGGTATATGTGAAAGGGACATGAGTTCATGAGTTGTAATGGTAAACTATATAGTCTCTAACCACTGTTTTTTCTTTATTCATTATTTGTC